>NC_057805.1:460404726-460704726 GCF_018294505.1 Triticum aestivum | reverse complement strand
TTTCTACAATCCACAACTACCCACTAGCATGACTCTAATATCACCATCTTTATATCGCAAAACTATTGCAAGGAATCAAACATATCATATTCAGTGATCTACAAGTTTTATGTAGGATTTTATGACTAACCATGTGAATGACCAATTCCTGTCAACTCTCTAAATAGATATAAGTGAAGCAAGAGAGTTTCATTCTTTCTACAAAAGATATGCCCACGCTCTAACAAATATAAGTGAAGCAAAAGAGCATTTTACAAATGACGGTTTTCTATGTGAAGAGAAACAGGCAATCCAAACTTCAAATGATATAAGTGAAGCACATGAAGCATTCTATAAAGCCATACTCAAAAGATATAAGTGAAGTGCATAGAGCATTCTATAAATAAACCAAGGACTATCTCATACCAGCATGGTGCATAAAAGAAAAGTGAAAACTAAATGCAAAAGACGCTCCAAGATTTGCACATATCGCATGAACGAAACGAATCCGAAAACATACCGATACTTGTTGAAGAAAGAGGGGATGCCTTCCGGGGCATCCCCAAGCTTAGACGCTTGAGTCTCCTTGAATATTTACTTGGGGTGCCTTGGGCATCCCCAAGCTTGAGCTCTTGCCTCTCTTCCTTCTTCTCACATCGAGACCTTCTCGATCATCGAACACTTCATCCACACAAAACTTCAACAAAAAACTCGGTAAGATCCGTTAGTATAATAAAGCAAATCACTACTCTAAGTACTGTTGCAAACCAATTCATATTTTGTTTTTGCATTATAGATTCTGTAATATAACTTTTCCATGGCTTAATCCACTGATAGAAATTGATAGTTTCATCAAAACAAGCAAACTATGCATCAAAAACAGAATCTGTCTAAAACAGAACAGTCTGTAATAATCTGAACATTCACCATACTTCTAGTACTTGAAAAATTATGCCAAAATTAGGAAAAATAAACAATTTGTATTTAAAGACAGTGCAAAAAGTTTCAGAACCATTCGACGTTCCAGTAAAGAATGAAATATCGCGCACTACAGCCAAAGTTTCTGTCCTGCACCGTACAAACCAACAAGCATTGTAAACATCCTAAAGACAAACCTTAGCACATTATTTTTATAATACAATGGAATTGTACAAGGGGATAATTATTTATGTTGAAAATTTTCTGTAATCAAGATTCACAAAGTTTCCGTGAGCATGAACAAAGTTCAAGGCTAGCTCCCACTTCAACAATGCTCGTCTTTCTTACTTTCGCTTTTCTTTTTGAAAAATTTTTGGGTTCCCCTCTTTATTTTTTTTGTTTTTAAACTATATGAAAGCACTCAACAGAAATAAATGACTCTCTAAAACTTCTGGGTTGTCTCCCTGGCAGCGCTTTCTTTAAAGCCATTAAGCTAGGCATATAGTGCCCAAGTAGTGAATCCACCCGGATCCCAAGGTATATCGAAGCCAATTTTAATTAGCAATGATTTGTAATTTAGTAGTGAGCACAAAGCAACATATATCATGTAATGAAGAAGTCTAACTCTCTTCCTATGCATCGGCATGTCATAAAAGAACAATTCATGCACACATAGTAAAGGCCAATGCATAGTATAAACAGTTTCTTGCAATTTTATCGTGTGGGAAACATAGAGAGGTGGAGATATAGTTCCTCTCTCGTAATAATTGCAAGTAGGAGCAGCAAGCACATGCATATTATACTCATCAAAATCATCATGTGTAGTAGTAGAAGGCAACCCATCAATATAATCCTTAACAAGCACAAACTTCTCCGATATAGTGTAGTTTGGAGAATTCAAAAATATAATAGGACTATCATGTGTGGGTCTTCAGGGGCATATCTCGCGTTCAGTTGGTGGATGGTGCGACCACTTTGTTTTGGAAAGATCTGTGGGCGCGTGATGTGCTTCATGACTCTCACCCACGTGCCTTCTCATTCACTTTGCATGAAGACATCTCAGTTGCTGACTTCTGGGCCTCCAACGATCTGCATGAAACCTTCCACCTCCCCGTGTCACCGCTCGCATTGGAAGAAATACGTGACGTGCAGCTAACCTTGACCAAGATCTGCCCTTCCACATCGATTACTAATGTTTGGCACTACATTTGGGGCGCGGCCACTTTCAGACCTAAGGACTACTATTCCTATTTCTTTAGAGATGCCCAAACCGACCCCATGTTCAAGCACCTGTGGAAATCAAAATGTACAATGAAGTTGAAGGTGTTTGGTTGGCTGCTTTTTCATGACAGACTCAACACACGTAATATGTTGAAGCGAAGGCACTTTAACATCGGAGATGATTTTGACTGTCTCCTCTACGGGCTTCCAATCGAAGAAACAGTGGACCATATGATCTTCACCTGTGATTTTAGCAGGACATGCTGGACCAAACTTGGTATTCAATGGACCCCCTTTGTTAACCGTCTCACTGCCCTCAAGTTGAAGAGAGAATCCTGGCGTGACCCATTTTTCATGGAAAATTTTCTCACTGCCGGATGGAGCCTATGGAAGGAAAGGAATAACAAACACTTTCGTGGAGTTGACCCTACTGTTGGGTCCTGGTTTTCACGCTTCAAAAATGACCTAGGTCAACTCCAGCATAGAGTCAAAGAGGCCCATAGAGGCTCATTTGTTAATCTTTGTACTGCTCTAGGTTGATAGTTTCTATCTCTTTTCTTACCTGACTCCTCCTGTGGAGAGCTGGTATTTCACCCCCTCCCTGGTCTGTGGGGAGGGGGAGTAGATGGTTAGCAGAGTCATGCAACTTATATGTCTATGTAAACACCCCATTTATATAGATATATAAAAACACAGTGGGAGTTCTCTCCTACTGTCAATTCCCTCAAAAAAACAATTTCATGTTTAACATAAGGAACTATAGCAAGTTCATCTCCATGAGCATAATTCATATTGGCATCTTGGCCACAAGCATAGCAAGCATCATCAAAAAGGGATATTTCAAAAGAATCAACGTGATCATAGCAATTATCATAGCATTCATCCTTCGGTAAGCATGAAGGGAAATTAAACAATGTATGAGTTGAAGAGTTACTCTCATTAGAAGGTGGGAACGGGTGATCAATCCGCTCTTCCTCCTTTTGTTCTTCGCTCTCCTCCTCATCTTTTTCATCCAATGAGCTCACAGTTTCAGCAATTTCTTTTTCCATAGATTCCTGCAAAATATTAGTCTCTTCTGGGACAGCGGAGACTTTCTCAATAAACGCATCAATATCGGAATTGTATTAATAATTCTCATAACAATATTTAAGGATAGCTATTTTCAGGTCTGTAAATAGCATCATAAAGATTTTCATATTCTTTGAACATAGATTCAATTTCATAAGCACCCATAAAAGCAACAAATTATTTTATTTGTTCCACATCATAGTAGTCATATATACCTCTAGCATCAGAAGCCAAAGTTTCATTATCATTAAATTTGCATAAAAAGGGAAGGTGTGGAGCCTTCATCCTAGAGCAACAAGTATAATCATATCTCAACCATAGTTGCCTAGCATACCATTTCAACATATAGATTTGATCCCATAATAGTTTCCGTTTTTGAGTCAAGCGATAATCCTTAAAGTATTCACGTTGATCCAACGTGTCTCCCATCACCAAATTGAATGGGGTTTTCTCTGGATTATCAAAGTAGTACATAATATCTGTCACATAACGAGCATCGAGGGTTTTAGGAGGTTCCCCATCCCCATGAGCAGCAAGTACACCTATTTTTTTGGTATTTCGTGTTCCATATCCATAACTAAAGATAGAGAACAACTAAGAACAGTAAATAAAAATTACTTAGTGATAAAGCAAACAAGCACACACGAGAATATTCACCCCACGCTATGACTCCCCGGCAACGGCGCCAGAAAAAGGTCTTGATAACCCACAAGTATAGGGGATCAATTGTAGCCTCTTTCGATAAGTAAGAGTGTCAAACCCAACGAGGAGCTAAAGGTAGAACAAATATTCCCTCAAGTTCTATCGACCACCGATACAACTTTACGCACGCTTGACGTTCGCTTTACCTAGAACAAGTATGAAACTAGAAGTACTTTGTAGGTGTTTTTGGATAGGTTTGCAAGATAATAAAGAGCACGTAAATAAAAAGTAGGGGCTGTTTATATGAAGACACAACTAAATTAGTTTTAGTAGAGAGCTTTTTGTCATGAGAAAGTTATTTGTCCCTAGGCAATCGATAACTAGACCGGTAATCATTATTGCAATTTTATTTGACGGAGAGGCATAAGATAACATACTTTCTCTACTTGGATCATATGCACTTATGATTGGAACTCTAGCAAGCATCCGCAACTACTAAAGATCATTAAGGTAAAACCTAACCATAGCATTAAAGCATCAAGTCCTCTTTATCCCATACGCAAACAACCTACTTACTCGGGTTTGTGCAAATCATGAACATATTGCAAAGCCTACAGCGGGAATCCCTCACGCTTGCGTGACACGGAGAGCACCATAGGACAGCACCAATAATAAAACATGCAACTCAAACCAATCTTGATCATCAAATATCCCATAGGACAAAACGGATCTACTCAAACATCATAGGATAGCCATACATCATTGGGAAATAATATATAGCGTTGAGCACCATGTTCAAGTAGAGAGTACAGCGGGTAAGAGAGAGGTTACACCGCTGCATAGAGGGGGGAAGAGTTGGTGATGATGGTGGTGAAGTTGTTGGTGAAGATTGCGGTGATGATGATGGCCACGGCAGCGTTCTGACGCCACCGGAAGAGAAGGGGAGAGGGGGGCCCTTCGTCTTCTTCTTCCTTGACCTCCTCCCTAGATGGGAGAAGGGTTTCCCCTCTGGTCCTTGGCCCCCATGGCGTGGGAGGGGCGAGAGCCCCTCCGAGATTGGACCTGTCTCTCTGTTTCTCTCTGTTTCTGCGTTCTCATATTCTGCCTTGGCACCGTTTCTTTTATATCCGGAGATCCGTAACTCCGATTGGGTTGAATCTTTCGCCCAGATTTTTCTCATAAAATTAGCTTTCTTGCGGCAAAAGAAGAGCGTCAACCGCCTTACGAGGTGCCCACGAGGGTCCAGGGCGCGCCTGCCCCGTGGGGCGCGCCCCCTGCCTCGTGGCCCCCTCGGGCACCGTCTCGCGTTGATTTTTTACTTCCCAAAAATCATAAATATTCCAAAATAATTCTCCGTCCGTTTTATCCCGTTTGGACTCCGTTTGATATTGGGTTTCTGCGAAACATAAAACATGCAACAAACAGGAACTGGCACTGGGCACTGGATCAATATGTTAGTCCCAAAAATAATATAAAAAGTTGCCAAAAGTATATGAAAGT
The DNA here is from genome assembly GCF_018294505.1 of Triticum aestivum. Lineage (NCBI taxonomy): Eukaryota > Viridiplantae > Streptophyta > Magnoliopsida > Poales > Poaceae > Triticum > Triticum aestivum. The sequence continues at coordinate 460,699,398 of NC_057805.1, read as the reverse complement.
TGAATAATATTGGCATGGAACAATCAAAAATTATAGATACGACGGAGACGTATCAATGTACTACTTTCCAACTCGGGAGAAGGTACAATTGCCTCATCAAGTTCTACTTTCCTCCCACTCACTTCTTTCGAGAGAAACTCCTTCTCTAGAAAGGATCCATTCTTAGCAACGAATGTCTTGCCTTCGGATCTGTGATAGAAGGTGTACCCAACAGTCTCCTTTGGGTATCCTATGAAGACACATTTCTCCGATTTGGGTTCGAGCTTATCAGGTTGAAGCTTTTTCACATAAGCATCGCAGCCCCAAACTTTAAGAAACGACAACTTGGGTTTCTTGCCAAACCACAGTTCATAAGGTGTCGTCTCAACGGATTTAGATGGTGCCCTATTTAACGTGAATGCAGCTGTCTCTAAAGCATAACCCCAAAACGATAGCGGTAAATCAGTAAGAGACATCATAGATCGCACCATATCTAATAAAGTGCGGTTACGACGTTCGGACACACCATTACACTATGGTGTTCCGGGTGGCGTGAGTTGCGAAACTATTCCGCATTGTTTCAAATGAAGACCAAACTCGTAACTCAAATATTCTCCTCCACGATCAGATCGTAGAAACTTTATTTTCTTGTTACGATAATTTTCCACTTCACTCTGAAATTCTTTGAACCTTTCAAATGTTTCAGACTTATGCTTCATTAAGTAGATATACCCATATCTACTCAAATTATCTGTGAAGTTCAGAAAATAACAATACCCGCCGCAAGCCTCAATATTCATCGGACCACATACATCAGTATGTATGATTTCCAATAAATCTGTTGCTCGCTCCATTGTTCCGGAGAACGGAGTTTTAGTCATCTTGCCCATGAGGCATGGTTCGCAAGTACCAAGTGATTCATAATCAAGTGATTCCAAAAGTCCATCAGAATGGAGTTTCTTCATGTGCTTTACACCAATATGACCCAAATGGCAGTGCCACAAATAAGTTGCACTATCATTATCAACTTTGCATCTTTTGGCTTCAATATTATGAATATGTGTGTCACTACTATCGAGATTCAACAAAAATAGACCACTCTTCAAGGGTGCATGACCATAAAAGATATTACTCATATAAATAGAACAACCATTATTCTTGGATTTAAATGAATAATCGTCTCGCATCAAACAAGATCCAGATATAATGTTCATGCTTAATGCTGGCACCAAATAACAATTATTCATGTCTAAAACTAATCCGAAGGTAGATGTAGAGGTAGCGTGCCGACGGCGATCACATCGACTTTGGAACCATTTCCCACATGCATCGTCACCTCGTCCTTAGCCAATCTTCGCTTAATCCGTAGTCCCTGTTTCGAGTTGCAAATATTAGCAATAGAACCAGTATCAACACTCAGGTACTACTGCTAACATGTATATCACATATACCTTTGTTCACCTTGCCATCCTTCTTATCCGCCAAATACTTGGGGCAGTTCCGCTTCCAGTGACCAGTCCCTTGGCAGAAGAAGTACTCAGTCTCAGGCTTAGGTCCAGACTTGGGCTTCTTCACTTGAGCAGCAACTTGCTTGCTGTTCTTTTTGAAGTTCCCCTTCTTCCCTTTACCCTTTTTCTTGAAACTGGTGGTCTTGTTGACCATCAACACTTGATGCCCCTTCTTGATTTCTACCTCCGTAGCCTTTAGCATTGCGAAGAGCTCGGGAATCGTCTTATCCATCCCTTGCATGTTATAGTGCATCACGAAGCTTTTGTAGCTTGGTGGCAGTGATTGAAGAACTCTGTCAATGACACTATCAACTGGAAGATTAACTCACAGCTGAGTCAAGTGATTATGATACCCAAACATTTTGAGTATATGTTCACTCACAGAACTATTCTCCTCCATTTTGCAGCTATAGAACTTATTGGAGACTTCATATCCTCTCAATCCGGGCATTTGCTTGAAATATTAACTTCAATTCCTGGAACATCTCATATGCTCCATGAAGTTCAAAACATCAAGAAGTCCCGGTTCTAAGCCGTAAAGCATGGCACACTGAACTATCGAGTAGTCATCAGCTTTGCTCTGCCAGGCGTTCACAACGTCTGGTGTTGCTCCTATAGCAGGTCTTGCACCTAGCGGTGCTTCCAGGACGTAATTCCTCTGTGCAGCAATGAGGATAATCCTCAAGTTATGAACCCAGTCCGTGTAGTTGCTGCCATCATCTTTCAACTTAGCTTTCTCTAGGAACGCATTAAAATTCAAAGGAACAGTAGCACGGGGCATTGATCTACAACAACATAGACATGCAAAATACTATCAGGTACTAAGTTCATGACAAATTAAAGTTCAATTAATCATATTACTTAAGAACTCCCACTTAGATAGACATCCCTCTAATCATCTAAGTGATCACGTGATCCAAATCAACTAAACCATGTCCGATCATCACGTGAGATGGAGTAGTTTTCAATGGTGAACATCACTATGTTGATCATATCTACTATATGATTCACGCTCGACCTTTCGGTCTCAGTGTTCCGAGGCCATATCTGCATATGCTAGGCTCGTCAAGTTTAACCCGAGTATTCTGCGTGTGCAAAACTGGCTTGCACCCGTTGTATGTGAACGTAGAGCTTATCACACCCGATCATCACATGGTGTCTCGGCACGATGAACTTTCGCAACGGTGCATACTCAGGGAGAACACTTGTACCTTGAAATTTAGTGAGAGATCATCTTATAATGCTACCGCCAAACTAAGCAAAATAAGATGCATAAAGGATAAACATCACATGCAATCAATATAAGTGAAATGATATGGCCATCATCATCTTGTGGCTTTGATCTCCATCTCCAAAGCACCGTCATGATCACCATCGTCACCAGCGTGACACCTTGATCTCCATCGTAGCATCGTTGTTGTCTCGCCAACTATTGCTTCTACGACTATCACTACCGCTTAGTGATAAAGTAAAAACAATTACATGGCAATTGCATTGCATACAATAAAGCGACAACCATATGGCTCCTGCCAGTTGTTGATAACTCTGTTACAAAACATGATCATCTCATACAATAAAATTTAGCATCATGTCTTGACCATATCACATCTCCGACGCCCCCGATTCAATCATACACTAATCATACACGCAAACGTGTACGATCAAGCCAGGGGCCTCGAGGGCTCGAATACAAGTGCTCGATCATAGACGAGTCAGCGGAAGCAACAATATCTGAGTACAGACATAAGTTAAACAAGGTGCCAAAAGATGGCTAGCACAAACTAGGATACAGATCGAAAGAGGCGTAGGCCTCCTGCCTGGGATCCTCCTAAACTACTCCTAGTCGTCAGCGGCCTGCACGTAGTAGTAGGCACCCTCGGTGTAGTAGGGGTCATCGTCAACGGTGGCGTCTGGCTCCTGGGCTCCAACATCTGGTTGCGACGTCCGAGAAGAAGAGGAAAAGAGGGAGCAAAGCAACCGTGAGTACTCACCCAAAGTACTCGCAAGCAAGGATGTACACTACATATGCATGGGAATCTGTGTAAAGGGGCAATGTTGGTAGACTGAACTGCAGAATGCCAGAATAAGAGGGGGATAGCTAGTCATGTCGAAGACTACGCTTCTGGTAGCCTCCATCTTGCAGCATGTCGAAGAGGGTAGATGATAAGTTCACCAAGTATCATCGCATAGCATAATCCTACCCGGCGATCCTCCCCTCGTCGCCCTGTGTGAGAGCGATCACCGGGTTATATCTGGCACTTGGAAGGGTGTGTTTTATTAAGTATCCGGTTCTAGTTGTCATAAGGTCAAGGTACAACTCCGGGTCGTCCTGTTACCGAGGATCACGGCTATTCGAATAGATAAACTTCCCTGCAGGGGTACACCATATTTCCCAACACGCTCGATCCCCTTTGCCGGACAAACTTTCCTGGGTCATGCCCGGCCTCGGAAGATCAACACGTCGTAGCCCCACCTAGGCACAACAGAGAGGTCAGCACGCCGGTCTAAATCCTATGCACGCAGGGGTCTAGGCCCATCGCCCATTGCACACCGGATCCACCAAGCAAAGGTCGGACTTTGGATACACAACGGATCCACCAAGAACAACTTATAGAATAAGTCTTACAAATTCCTCCTAGAAGAATGGCTAACCTTGCCAAAAAGGAAACGATAACAATAGGTCCTCCAGCCAGGGGTGCTGGGCATGACATCACCTTACCAGGTCATATAAACGCCAACGTTATAACTCTTGGAAAAATGTTCCAACCATCATATCTGACCGAGATTCAGATCTGATTGGTGCCAGGATACATCAAACTCAGGATGCCTAAGAAGAAAAAGGCGCAACACAAATTGATGGGATGACATTGCAATATTCTCGAGAAATGAACTAAGGAAGCGAGTTCTGAAACAAGAATTCATCATTAAACCAAGGAGAGGATGAGGAGGTGGCCGAGGGACTCAGCGACAATTCATCAAGAATTCCAAAAGATGGATTTCCACCATTATGTGAACAAGGAGATAACATTTGTCAGATCAAATGATATAAGAAGCTATGCTCGAGGAAAACATACTCAGTTAAACATTGGTTGAAAGGTGTACCCGAAACATGGGCTTAGGTAGGATGATCAATGTTAGAATGGTGATTCGATAACCAGTGGTCTAAGAATGAAATGTCGACCATTAACTCCAAAGCAATAAGGTTGCTAGAAGATTTGAATTCGCACGTCATAGTCCAATTGTCGGTATCCCGGCTAGAAACAACACAAGAAAGAATGGTAATGGTGAGGAGTATCACTATACCAAGAATTCTTAAGAGGTGGAGCAATTCTCACTACATCCTTGACATAAAAGACGGTAACACTTCCAGGTTGAACATAACATAAGTTGGGTAGCAAGGAACTCGAGGTACAACATAGAACAATATCAAGTTTGTGTAGGCAAGGAATCAAAGAAGTTTTTGATGATAACACAATTCATCGAGGAGAAAGGATGGTATTTCTCATCACGAATTCGATTAATATCCTGGAAGAGCTCAGAATGTTGATGATGATCACAACACATTTGTCAAGAGATTTCATGAAGATGTAATCAATCAGCGATGACATCCAGTCACAGGAATGATGAAGCGAAAGATTATGGGAACCAAGGGTGCGACACAAACTCGAAATCAAGCTTGTTGTTCAAGGCGAAATGATATGACAAGGAAGATCGACGTAAGGTTAGCTCATCATCGAAAGTTGTGCTCCGGGATTAAGGACCAAGTAGCACAGTTAAAATTTAGTAATATAATGATATAGCCGATTAGGCTAGGAATGACTCGAAGGTTTATTAAACTCCTCAACAACAAAGTACTGGGAGTACTGAATCTCAGTGTTGATTTGATTCACAAATCGATGTCCTTGGTTGATGACAACCCAGAACCCGTGGAGTGACTATGATGGGGCAAGGAACTACTTCATCAGAAATTCATAAGATGAAGTGCAATGGGTTGATATCCTCGAGATACCGGGGGTAATACTCGAAGGTAGAACAAAATAGAGGTTGGGCAGGTGTACTGATCTGCAGAAGGCAAGTACTTTAACTTGTCAGACAATTAGAATCAAAGGAGAACAATCATGGTCGGAACCATGGCTGCAAAGGATCAATTCACAGATACCAGATGATATTTATCAAGGAAATAGTTATTATTACAAGAAGCTTCCATAATAGGCTCAACATCGTGTCCATGGGCATGAACACATAGTTCAAGGTCGACTCCCACTTCTCTAATGCATAACCTTTCATTCACTCCTCGCCTTCGACGAAGTTGTAGTGTTGAAATTTTATCTGACATAACAACATTAGAGTATGACCCGTAGTAGTTTTCCGGGTTCACACAGATTAGAAAAGGCGTAGGTTCAACCCATTAGGGCCTCTTAGGAACATATACCACAAACTTAAAGAGTAAATAACACAAGCTCGAAGGTAGAGCATGGTTGACAAAAGGAGAGGATGCAATTTACCAAAGGCATTATGTATCAGGGAAGAACTCACAAGGTGGTTAAATATGAGGGCACTGTCGGATAATAATCCAACCAAGGATCTGGTGGTCCACAAGGGATCTGACGTGAGTATCAATGTTCAACCAGAAGAAGTAATGCAAGGGCATCAGATTGTAGAAATATATGGATAACTTCAATGCTTAGATACAAAGGAAATATTATTTCCAAATCGGGGAATCAGAAGCAGAGGCTCTGATCAAAAGATAAACAAGTTGAATAGTCATAGATCGACATTCAAGCAGTAGGCACAAGATATTCTCGGATCAATAGAGAGAATTTCGGGGTATCTTGTAATAACAAGATCAGCTGGGAATAAAAGTAGGAATGACAAGTGCATGTATTTATCCACAGGGATATTTCGATGGTAGGGAATTGAAAAAGCAACGGGCACAAAGTCTCGAGAGAACATCAGAGGGTATCTTCGGAATCTCCTGGTGCAGCAGGCGATCATCTGTGATAAGGGCTCTCCGGGAGAAAGTATTTACGAGAACCTAGAGTTAGAGTTAGCAAGATCATTTAACCCGAATAGGAGAGAGATCAGAGTCCCAGAGTATAGACGAGGAGTAAAAGATCCTAATACCACCCAATGGCGACGTGGGACCGTAAGGCACACAGCCATGTTAGTAAAAGTTTTGCAATGACTAGACTCAACTTCGGCCAAGGAGTTTGGAAGGGGGATTCCTACAGGAAGTTGGCTCTAATACCAACTTGTGACGCCCCCGATTCAATCATACACTAATCATACGCGCAAACGTGTACGATCAAGATCAGGGACTCACGGGAAGATATCACAACACAAATCTAAAATAAAATAAGTCATACAAGCATCATAATACAAGCCAGGGGCCTCAAGGGCTCGAATACAAGTGCTCGATCATAGACGAGTCAGCGGAAGCAACAATATCTGAGTACAGACATAAGTTAAACAAGGTGCCATAAGATGGCTAGCACAAACGGGGATACAAATCGAAAGAGGCGTAGGCCTCCTGCCTTGGATCCTCCTAAACTACTCCTGGTCGTCGACGGCCTACACGTAGTAGTAGGCACCCTCGGTGTAGTAGGGGTCGTCGTCAACGGTGGCGTCTGGCTCCTGGGCTCCAACATCTGGTTGCGACGTCCGAGAAGAAGAGGAAAAGTGGGAGCAAAGCAACCGTGAGTACTCATCCAAAGTACTCGCAAGCAAGGATCTACACTACATATGCATGGGATCTGTGTAAAGGGGCAATGTCTGTGGACTGAACTGCAGAATGCTAGAATAAGAGGGGGATAGCTAGTCCTGTCGAAGACTATGCTTCTGGCAGCCTCCATCTGCAGCATGTAGAAGAGAGTATATGGTAAGTTCACCAAGTATCATCGCATAGCATAATCCTACCCGGTGATCCCCCCCTCGTCGCCGTGTGTGAGAGTGATCACCGGGTCATATCTGGCACTTGGAAGGGTGTGTTTTATTAAGTATCCGGTTCTAGTTGTCATAAGGTCAAGGTACAACTCCGGGTCGTCCTGTTACCGAGGATCACGGCTATTCGAATAGATAAACTTCCGTGCAGGGGTGCACCACATTTCCCAACACGCTCGATCCCCTTTGGCCGGACAAACTTTCCTGGGTCATGTCTGGCCTCGGAAGATCAACACTTCGCAGCCACACCTAGGCACAACAGAGAGGTCAGCACGCCGGTCTAAATCCTATGCGCGCAAGGGTCTGGGCCCATTGCACACCTGCACGTTGCATGGGCGGCCGGTGAGCAGACCTAGAGAACCCCCATTACAAAGGAAGTTGCGTTATGCGGTCCAACCTGGCGCGCGCCGCTCAGTCACTGACGTCAAGAAGACTTCGGCTGATACCACGACGTCGAGTGCCCATAACTATCCTCGCGTAGTTGGTTATTGCGTATAGTCCAGTGGCCAGACTCAGATCAAGTACCAAGATCTCATTAAGCGTGTTATTTTGAAGCAACCGCGGACGCCGATCAGCGCCAGGCCCACCTCTCACATAGGTGGTCTCAACCTACCTTGTCGCTCCGCCACAAAGTAACAGGCGGGGGCCGTCGGGAACCCAGGCCCACCTCTACCGGGATGGAACCACCTGTCCTTTCAGCCCCCTCATCGGAATCACTTGCGGGTACTCTACGAGCCGACCCGACTTTAGTCACCACATGTATCATATAATATCTATGTAAGTATATACCCGTGATCACCTCCCCTGTGATCACGACCCGGTAGTATAGCATGGCAGACGGACAAGAATGTAGGGCCACTGATGGAATACTAGCATCCTATACTAAGCATTTAGGATTGCAGGTAAGGGTAACAACTGTAGCAACACTGACAGGCTATGCAGCAGAATAGGATTAACCGAAAGCAGTAACATGCTACACTACTCTAATGCAAGCAGTAGAGAGAAGGAATAGGCGATATCTGGTGATCAAGGGGGGGCTTGCCTGGTTGCTCTGGCAAGAAGGAGGGGTCGTCGACACCGTAGTCGACCGGGCAACAGCGACGTCAGTCTCGTAGTCTATCGGAGAAGAAGAGGGGGAAGAAAACAGTAAATACAGAGCAAACACAGCATCACAAAACATAACAAGGCAATATGCGTTGCTAGGGTGACCTAACGCAGTACTAGGTGCTACCGGTGAAGGGGGGAAACATCCGGGAAAGTGTTCCCGATGTTTGGCATTTTCGGACAGATGAAATGGAGGGGGAAGGTTGCATGTTCGCTATGCTAGGGACGTGTGGCGTACGAACGAGCTACGTATCCGGATTTGTCTCGTCGTTCTAAGCAACTTTCATGTACAAAGTTTTTCCATCCGAGTTACGGTTTATTTTATATTAATTTTAAAAGATTTAATCAATTTTCTAGATTTATCCATCTAATTATTTCTAACATTATCTAGAATAGTGTCTGCTGATGTCAACATGATGCAATGCTGAGGTCATCAGTCAACAGTGCGGTTGACTTGGTCAACAAACATGTGGGTCCCGGTTGTCATAGACTGTTAGCTAATTAACCTAGTTAATTAGTTTAATCTAAATAGATTAATTAGGTTAATTAAACATAATAATTAAGTTAATTAATTATTTACTTATTTAATATTTTTATTTATTTTTATTATTATTTTAAAACTCTTTTTTTAAACGTTCTGGGGCTGGGCCCCATGTGTCATAGGCAAGGGGCTCAACGGGCACTGGGTTTCGGGCGCAGGGGCACGGCCACGAGCGCCCGGTGGAACGAGCATGGCCGCTGGCCTCGGGCGAGACCAGCGGCGCGACGGGGGCCGGTCCGGCCGGCGGCGGCGAGGCAGGCTGGGCGGTGGCGGCGAGGCTGGTGAGGGGCGGAGCCCCAAGGCGGCAAGCAGCGGGGGGAGGGGCGGCGAGGCGGAACGCGGCGGCTTGGCGATGGAGGCGGGTGGAGGCGGGAGCGAGGTAGGGACGAGCGGACGGGCGTAGGAGAGGAGCAGCGGCGCCGGGGGGAATGGGGCGCGAGCGGGCGGAACCGGGCGAGCGGGCTGCAGGCGAAGGCGGGCGGCAGTGAGGCCACGCACGGGCGCGCGTGCACAGGCTGCAGCGGCGAGCGGTGTCGGCAAAAGCAGAGGCAGCAGCGGAGCAAAGGCAACGAGTAGGGGCGGTGCGGGGGGAGGGGGCGGTGAGAGCGGCGCCTGGCGACAGGAACAGGCGCGTGTGTGTGCGCGACGCGAGGGAGGAGCGGGGCCGCGGTGTGGTCGGCGAGTGCGGGGGGGGCGCGGTGATGTGGGGATGTGCGCGCGTGGGCGGAGCAGTGCAGCAGCAGCAGCGGTTTGCGGGAGCGGGGCGAGGCAGGGAGGCGGAGGGAGGAGCCGCACGGCAGGGAGCGGGCCAGGCGCGGCCGGTGCGGCGGCATGCTCGTGTGGGACGGCGTGAGGAGCAGAGAGGAAGAGAAGCGGGTCTCACTGGGGCCGTATGGAATGGGCAGCGGGGCTTGGGGAGGACGACGGGGACGACGGCGTCGAAGACGGGGAGGCAGTCCGACGAGGTGGCGTGCTCAAGGCGGCGAGGGGCGTCGGGTTTGTTCCCCCTCCCGATCCAGATCGGGATCGAGAGGTGGGGGAAGCAGACGAGGGGGAGAGTAGGAGAACAGAGTGGGGTGGGTGGTTAGGGTTTTCCCCCTGGTGGGGTTATGGAGGCGGGGTTGGGCCGGTTGGTGGCCTGGCTGGCTGGGCCGTCTGGCCCAGTTGGCCAGGGGGGTCCTTTCTTCTTTCTTTTGCTCTTTTGTATTTTCCTTTCCTTTTATTTATTTTCTTTATTCTAGAGCATTTTAGTATTTTCTAAAACAAGTGTTTGCTTCACAATAATTATCTATGTAATATTTGGCACTAACCGAACATTTTTGTTTTAAGTTTGTAAACTTTGGTTGTTTGACAAAAATTCAAATTTGAATTCGAATCGTTTTGAACTAACGTGAGATTAGAGACACTGACAGAGGTGACGTGGCATCTTTAGCAGAGGTTTACTGTAGCTTAATTATCCGGGCGTCACAACATCACAACATGCCCTGCAAAAACAAGTTAGACGTCCTCTACTTTGTTGTTGCAAATTTTACGTGACTGCTACGGGCTGAGCAAGAACCGTTCTCACCTACGCATCAAAACCACAACGATTTTTCGTCAAGTGTGTTGTTTTAACCTTCAACAAGGATTGGGCGTAGTCACACTCGATTCAACTAAAGTTGGAGAAACTGACACCCGCCAGCCACCTGTGTGCAAAGCACGTCGGTAGAATCAGCCTCGCGTAAGTGTACGCGTAATGTTGGTCGGGGCCGCTTCATCCAACAATACCGCCGAATCAAAGTATGACATGTTGGTAAGCAGTATGACTATTATCGCCCACAACTCTTTGTGTTCTACTCGTGCATATAACATCTACGCATAGACCTGGCTCGGATGCCACTGTTTGGGAACGCAGTAATTTCAACAAAAATTCCTACGCACACGCAAGATCCATCTAGGTGATGCATAGCAACGAGAGGGGAGAGTGTCGTCCACGTACCCTCGTAGACCGAAAGCGAAAGTGTTATGACAACGCGGTTGATGTAGTCGTACGTCTTCACGATCCGACCGATCCTACTACCGGAAGTACGGCACCTCCGCGATCTGCACACGTTCAGCTCGGTGACGTCCCACGAACTCTAGATCCAGCTGAGTGTCGAGGGAGAGTTTCGTCAGCACGACGGCGTGATGATGATGATGATGAAGTTACCGATGCAGGGCTTCGCCTAAGCACTACAAAGATATGACCGAGGTGGAAATCTGTGGAGGGGGCACCGCACACGGCTAAACAATCAACTTGTGTGTCTATGGGGTGCCCCCTCCCCCGTATATAAAGGAGTGGAGGAGGGGAGGGCTGGCCCTCTCTATGGCGCGCCCAAGGGGGAGTCCTACTCCCACCGGGAGTAGGATTCCCCCCTTCCCTAGTTGGAGTAGGAGAGGAAGGAAGGAGAAGAGAGGGAGAAGGAAAGGGGGCGCCACCCCCCTTCCCTAGTCCAATTCGGACCCAAGGGGGAGGGGGCGCGCGGCCTGCCCTGGCCGTCCCTCTCTCTCTCTCCACTAAGGCCCATATGGCCCATTAGACTCCCCGGGGGGTTCCGGTAACCCCCCGGTACTCCGGTAAATGCCCGAACTTACCCGAAACCATTCCGAAGTCCAAACATAGTTGCCCAATATATCAATCTTTATGTCTCGACCATTTCGAGACTCCTCGTCATGTCTGTGATCACATCCGGGATTCCGAACAACCTTCGGTACATCAAAACACATAAACTCATAATACCGATCGACACCGAATGTTAAGCGTGCGGACCCTACGGGTTCGAGAACTATGTAGACATGACCGAGACTCGTCTCCGGTCAATAACCAATAGCGGAACCTGGATGCCCAATCTAATCAATTCCCGTACAAAACCTTCATCCAAAAGCGAGAAATTCCCAAGAGCATGCAAGCCGCCCGGCAATGCAAGCGAGCCGCCGCCACCGGGACGCGCGAGGAGCCCGTTGTTGAGGAACCCAAAGCAACGCATGAGGGAGGGAGAACAGGGCACGCAGAGGACAAGACGCGCCCAAGGTGGCTCCCGGCAACACGCACGCGGGCCGACCCTGTCCGGCGCCAGCGGAGCATGCCCCCAAGGATCGAGGGGCGAACGCTCCCATGAATTTAGGTTGACTGACCGTGATTTACCGCAGAGGAAAATAACAAACTCTACGCCAATGTCCTCAACCCCTACAATCACGTTGCGGTGATGGATTTCTCCATCGGGGCCGGCGGGGGCGGGGATGGAGCGTTGGAGATGTACCTCAGCGCGCACCGGCTGTTGCTCTTGGCCCACAACGGCGTGGCCCGTGCCGAGCGGCAGGCGGCGATGATGGCAGGCGACAGCGGCGAGCTCCGGGCGGCAGGATGTGGGGGCCGGGGCCAAGGCGTGCCTCGCGCGACGCGGCTGGCAGCGGGCGGGACGAGGTTGTGGCTCTATGCATCACCCGCGCAGGTGCATGGCGGCTGTGCCCGACCAGAGATCAGCGCCGGCGTACGCGGTGGGTGGGGTTTGCACAGCAGGGCCTACGCGAGCTAGTGCATCGCGGCGACAGGCTCGGCCAGCGTGGCTGGTGTACGGGGCAGGAGGCGCACTGGTGAGCGGCGGCCTAACTCGACCAAGCTGGTGACTTCGCTAATGACGCCGACGATCACGCGAGGATATCTCTCAGCTTGGCTTCTTGCCCGAGTGGTGCCACAGGCTCTCGCTGACCCACCATGTTTTGCCACTCTCAGCTGCTCCTCTCCATGTGGTACCGGCAGCGGTGCATCCATGGAGTGGTGGCTCCGTGCACATGCTCTGAATGATGCCTCTGGGCCGCGTGTGTGTCTTGTGTGGTTCTGTTGCTCTGCGTGTACACACGCATGTTGCGTGTGCTCTATTTATGTGATGGGTGAGGGGCGGCCTGTGCTTTCTTGTGCCTGGCGAGTGCCGACTGCACCTGCTGCTACTGATCAGTGCGGTGAAGCAGTTCACTACAAAGTATAGTATTACGAATTTTATGGCCACTGCTAACGATACTATGATTCTTTTAGTACCAGTTTTTACCTGATACAACTAAAGTCTAATTGTTGCAGGAAATTATATTTGTAGATGCTCCCAAAAATTTGAACATCTGGGTGTTCAGGTGTTAGGGAACGCAGTAATTTCAAAAAAAATCCTACGCACACGCAAGATCCATCTAGGTGATGCATAGCAATGAGAGGGGAGAGTGTCATCCACGTACCCTCGTAGACCGAAAGCGAAAGCGTTATGACAACGCGGTTGATGTAGTCGTACGTCTTCACGACCCGACCGATCCTAGTACCGAAAGTACGACACCTCCGTGATCTGCACACGTTCAGCTCGGTGACGTCCCACGAACTCTAGATCCAGCTGAGTGTCGAGGGAGAGTTTCGTCAGCACGACGGCGTGATGACGGTGATGATGAAGTTACCGATACAGGGCTTCGCCTAAGCACTACAAAGATATGACCGAGGTGGAAATCTGTGGAGGGGGCACCGCACACGGCTAAACAATCAACTTGTGTGTCTATGGGGTGCCCCCTCCCCCTTATATAAAGGAGTGGAGGAGGGGAGGGTCGGCCCTCTCTATGGCGCACCCAAGGGGAAGTCCTACTCTCACCGGGAGTAGGATTCCCCCCCTTCCCTAGTTGGAGTAGGAGAGGAAGGAAGGAGAAGAGAGGGAGAAGGAAAGGGGGGCGCCGCCCCCCTTCCCTAGTCCAATTCGGACCCAAGGGGGAGGGGGCGCGTGGTCTGCCCTGGCTGCCCCTCTCTCTCTCCACTAAGGCCCATATGGCCCATTAGACTCCCCGGGGGGTTCCGGTAACCCCCCTGGTACTCCCGTAAATGCCCGAACTTACCCGGAACCATTCCGAAGTCCAAACATAGTCGTCCAATATATCAATCTTTGTGTCTCGACCATTTCGAGACTCCTCGTCATGTCCGTGATCACATCCGGGACTCCGAACAACCTTCGGTACATCAAAACACATAATCTCATAATATTGATCGTCACCGAATGTTAAGCGTGCGGACCCTATGGGTTCGAGAACTATGTAGACATGACCGAGACTCATCTCCGGTCAATAACCAATAGCGGAACCTGGATGCTCATATTGGTTCCTACATATTCTACGAAGATCTTTATCGGTCAAACAGCATAACAACATATGTTGTTCCCTTTGTCATCGGTATGTTACTTGCCCGAGATTTGATCGTCGGTATCTCAATACCTAGTTCAATCTCGTTACCGGCAAGTCTCTTTACTCGTTCTGTAATGCATCATCCTGTAACTAACTCATTAGTCACATTGCTTGCAAGGCTTATAGTGATGTGCATTATCGAGAGGGCCCAGAGATACCTCTCCGATACTCGGAGTGACAAATCCTAATCTCGATCTATGCCAACTCAACAAACAATATCGGAGACACCTGTAGAGCATCTTTATAATCACCCAGTTACGTTGTGACGTTTGATAGCACACTAAGTGTTCCTCCGGTATTCGGGAGTTGCATAATCTCATAGTCATAGGAACATGTATAAGTCATGAAGAAAGCAATAGCAACAAACTAAACGATCAAGTGCTAAGCTAACGGAATGGGTCAAGTCAATCACATCATTCTCTAATGATGTGATCCCGTTAATCAAATGACAACTCATGTCTATGGCTAGGAAACTTAACCATCTTTGATTCAACGAGCTAGTCAAGTAGAGGCATACTAGTGACACTCTGTTTGTCTATGTATTCACACATGTACTAAGTTCCCGGTTAATACAATTCTAGCATGATAATAAACATTTATCATGATATAAGGAAATATAAATAACAACTTTATTATTGCCTCTAGGGCATATTTTCTTCATCAAGGGCATGACCTATGTGACAAGCTATACCCCATCATCCACTCCGACCTAAAGCCAGAGCAAGAAGAGGAAATGGAGCGACTTGGTCTTCTCCGTTCTCTTGTTGCATTCTCTAGGAATCATAAATACTTGCATATCTGTCTATTTTACTATTTTAATCTTGGTAAGCTGCCATAAATATATTTTTGGTGATAATGAAATCCTAATGAAGGTCGGGTGATTCTGCCTCATGAGGTTGTCCAAGATCGCCTCCGAAAAGGTGAAACGGTGAACCACAAGGCCCTTGTCGACAGTTAGTAAGCCCACTTTTACTAACATCAAAATAAGAAATATACAGATAATAATCCTTGGCTGACAAACTTAAATATATTCTTCTGTAATTTAGGTTACTACACTGCACCTGAGCTGTATAGAAACGAAATGTTCGACACGAGTACGCATGCACATTCGGCTTCATCCTTTACAAGGTCAGTCTAACTTTCTGTTCCACACGTAGTTATTGTGCAATGTGCACAAATCAACACGGACCTATTGCAGTTAACATTCTTTTTATTTATAACCAAGTATAATCAACATTACAGGCCGGCCTCATGTTGGCATGTAAGTTAACCACAAACAATCTTTTCATATCCCATTACGACCATGGAGCAAGAATACTTCACAATGATCTTTTTCCTTTAAAAAAAAGGTGGTATCATGCAAAAAAATAAGGTAGTATCATGCAACTATTTTTCTTTTGTCTGCATTATCAATCAGCTTCCATGGTTAAGGATTTTTTCCCCCTGATTGCAGGATGTTGTCATGAATTTTATCCCACCCATTGCTTTGGAGATCATCTCTGGCTGCAGCAAAAGTGTGTCAATCTAGCTCACGTGAGTTGAGTTGCACCATTTCCCATTATTACTTTGCTACTAAAATAGATGGTATGCCAAAAATAGCAACAAGAGAGAAGATTTTTAGTGAGTTATTGCACGTATTTTATTCTTATCTTCTAGAACAATATTTATGCAACCCATATTATAGTTCTTTTATACCAGTTAAGTTTATTATTCAACAAAATTCCTTTTCACTGAAATAAGAACCACGTAATGATTACAATTTAATCTGATCATCTAGAAAACTAAATGAGTTAATGTTATGCATAGTATCTTTTGATTATGATGAATGATGCACTCGACTCGGAAAATGTTTCCAGTATTATTAGTCAATTTCCCGTGTGTGTAATTACTAAAAAATTGGTTCGTAGCATTACCTATTTGATGGGGAAAAACTTGAATACCAGGGATCTCCAATATGTTCACTAGAGTTTTAGTCCGAGTAAACTTTTTGTGTAACAACATTGTTAAACATCTTTATTGCCTCCCTTATGTTGGTGCGTCTTTATATTTTGTTCATACTCATGCTAGATACATCCATTTGAAGGACAAGCTTTTTCGGACGGAGGGAGTATTATTGATATATTTTTTCCTAGGATGAATGTTGATTGTGTTCACATGATAATACGTGTGTTGCACGTGCACCCTTACTAGTCCACCTTCTAAACGCATAAATGTACTTGTGTAAAAGAAGTACCCATTTTAGAAGAGGCATCCCAGACAGACATGGTAGATCAAATGATAAATAGTCGGATTACGATACTAGTCATGTGAAAATAGGGTGGAGCCGTGTACTTGTGTTGCCACGAAATCACTCGACTAGCTAGGTGTGCATCACACTTGTTATTTTGGTTTTTGCAGGTCTCGATTTCTGTCAACAAACTAGTTTGTACACCCGCAAAAAGAAAACCAGTTTGTAGAGGGTTGTTACTGAATAATCAACATAACTTTCTTCTTCACTGCATAAAACATCAAAAGCCACTAAGATATATTTAGGGAGCTTGAATGAGTTAGGTGGATAATTATGGACAGGGCGAAGGGAGATAAACACTGACGGAGCTTCAAAGTAAATATTGGGCGGGCCAGACAAAGTGTGCACAGTTTTTTTTTTTGAGTTTCCGAGTCATAGGTATTAGTATATAATACATGATTACAAGATGGAGTGAGCATATATGTATATAACTATATATCAATTCAATTTTTAAGTGATCTTAAGAAAACAAATCATTTTTTCTCTAAGTGTGAGTGAGCTTGCTTATCATTGCTTATGCTACAAAATATATGTTGTGATATGTAAAATGTACAGAACAATTGGTGAACACTCAGGCTATCTATCTAATGAAGCAATTGTTGTGTTTTGATCCATAGGTGAAATTAAAAGTGCCAAAAACCTAGGCGGGCCATGGCCCAGTTTGGCCCCAACAAAGCTTCGCCCCTGAAGATAAGAGTGCTTCTTTGTGACGATATCTATGCATTATTTTTGAACATCGAAGTGACCAATACATGACATAATGATATAAGAGGCAAGGAGCATCACGCTAATGCCATCATGTCTATCCCGTCTTTCTAGTATGGCCTTCGTTAAGCCTTTGTTGTTAGGCTCTCGTGACCTCACTATCTGCTGTTCTTCCTCGCATGAGGCACACCATATTCGTTTTGCAACCATTTTGTTAGCGACGAAGCTAGTACTTCAAATACCATACATATTAAAAGGCCAAGTACTAAACTATAGTCTGTCAAGAATTACAAGCACATAACATCTCGAAACGAATCTTTTAAATATAAACACTAAGATCAGAAAAACATAAAAAAGACACGACAATAAAAAAACAGATATGATGCATCACCTACATAACCTCAAAATTCATGTTAATTAATTAACAAGGCATAATGTCGCTCATACAGCTGCAGATCCACAGTAAATAATTAACCCGATACAATGAATCACACATGTAAATGTCCATAAAGTGTAAATAAAAACATGAGATAGAATAACAAATGAACAGGAAACTCGTTAGCATGTGAAATTGTAGCCGTTGAAGGACATCAATGATTGCTATGTCAAATGCTGTTGCACTCGCCGCGGACCTGGGAGTAGTTCAACCTGAATTTGAAACAGACTCACAGCTATTGGCCGAGGCACTGGATCTCCGGAGGGTTGACTCATCGCCGTATGCAGCCATCATTGAGGACACCAAGTTTCAACTGAAGATGTGGTTCTCTAGATTTGTCGTTGCGGTGTGTCGCCGGAGTGCAAACTCAGTTGCACATGAACTGGCCATTGTTGGCCGTATGTACCCAGCGAACCACTATGTGGAGTTTGAGTCTGATGTTCCAGCCCATGTGGCTGTATGTGCCTCGGGTGATTTACCCCGGCATCGTTAAGTAATAAAGCTATGCTTTGCCCTCAAAAAAAAATTCCCTTTGCTCTTCTATAAAATAACCAAATGTGTAAGAAAAATATCAGATGCCCAAGATTGGCTTACGGTAAAGTCTCTCTTTGGTCGACAGCCAAAGAGCCAAAGAGGATCCGATTCCCTTGTGAAAAAACAAGAGGATCCAATTCCCCATCATTTTCTATCCCTCAAAAACAAAACAAAAATCCCCACCGTTTATTACACGTGCCAACGGGATACTTAAACGGAAAGCAGCGCCCCTCCCCACTGACCGCCGCATCCTAAAACCCTCGCCCCATGTCGCTCTCCACTCTCAACCACCCCGCCGCCGCCGCCGCCGCCGGGCGGGGGAGGTCCTTCTCCCCGGCCGCCCCGGCGCCGTCGACGGTGCGCCTGCCCAGGAGACGGGCCCCCGCCCCCACCGCCGCGTCCGCGCTCGCGGTGGAGGCGGACGCCGCCGCCGACAGGGTCTCGGCGCTGAGCCAGGTCTCCGGCGTGCTGGGGTCGCAGTGGGGCGACGAGGGGAAGGGGAAGCTCGTCGACGTGCTCGCCCCCCGCTTCGACATCGTCGCGCGTTGCCAGGTGAGGAGATGCGGCTCGGTCTTTGTCGTGTGCTCTGGTTTGACCCCCTGTGCCAATCATTGTCGATTGAAGCTGCTTGGCAGCACCACTGCGGATTCCAGTGGAGTTTTTTTGATATGGTACGCTCGTAGGATGGGATAGTAATAGTTGCTTTGGTGGATCGATGTCTGATCCGGATGTCAGAGTAATCTGGTGTGGAATTCGCCTCCCCAGGGCCTGTTTGGAAGAGGTGTGTTTCTTAGTAGAGTTTGGTACCGAAGCCCATCCAAGTAAATGCCCCCATCCCCAAAGATGTTAGTTATGGGATTTCTTGGGTTAAAGAATATGTATAGTGGAGCTCATGTACAAAGGGGATAAAATTGTAAATCTTTTAGCCCGATTTTGTTGAATGGGTTGCATAGATTATCTTTTAAAAAACATTTCTGGTTGCTGGCTGGAACATTGGGCTGGCGATTACAAAAATTCTGGATGTTTGATCCTGGTAGCTATAATGACTGTTAAATTTGTGACTTTCTGAATCTGGCAGCATGAAAGATGGGTGATGGGTGCTAATTCCATGTCTAGTACTCCCCTCTGTTCCGTAATACTTGTCGTGGTTTTAGTTGAGTAGATGCTAAATGAAATGAATTGCTTCAAGATTTGGTTGTAAACGTTAGTGTGGCGAAGCAATAAATCATGATTACCACTTTGTTGCATGTACCGTGGACTGTGGTGATATTACTTGCAGTACGTTTTGCTTGGCAAACTATCTGATTTGCCGAGGTTTTACCATAATCTGCATCCAGGCCTCTGGTGTATTTTGGTAGTTTTCGTTACTCATCGATTTTCAAACTAGTGGCCTATTGCTTATAGCATTCTTTCAACTGGCAGTTTGTTGATAACATTATTACTGCTGCCCTGCATTTTTGTGAATTTGTTATGCTTAGCTCTGCTGCTCCTGGAATGTCATGTCTGCATTTTTGTGAATTTGTTATGCTTAGCTATTGGCATTCCTTTGGTTAGTTAGATTCCCGTTTCCTTGATTTTCTTTGATGAATTGTCCTGAATTGTCAAGGTTAACATCTGTTTCTGCAATTATTATCAAGTTGGTATTTGTGAATAAAAATCTTGGAATGTGGCATCGGTACTTAATCAGCCATTACCAGTTGGCCACTTCTCTTAAGTTTAGTAGCCTGTTTATCTGAGTTCCTACTTTGTTAACAGGGTGGAGCAAATGCTGGACACACCATCTACAACTCTGAAGGCAAGAAATTTGCCCTTCATCTTGTTCCATCTGGCATTCTCCATGAAGGAACACTGTGTGTTGTTGGCAACGGAGCGGTGATCCATGTTCCAGGGTTCTTTGGCGAAATTGATGGTCTTCAATCCAATGGAGTCAGTTGTGATGGAAGAATACTGGTGTCTGACCGGGCTCATTTGCTCTTTGATCTGCATCAGACTGTAGATGGACTTAGGGAAGCCGAGCTTGCAAATTCCTTCATAGGAACGACTAAGAGAGGAATTGGACCTTGTTATTCCAGCAAGGTCACTCGAAATGGGCTGCGAGTTTGTGATCTAAGGCACATGGACACTTTTGGGGATAAGCTTGATGTTTTATTTGAAGATGCTGCTGCGAGGTTTGAAGGCTTCAAGTACAGCAAAGGCATGCTCAAGGAAGAGGTTGAGAGGTACAAGAGGTTTGCAGAGCGTTTGGAGCCCTTTATCGCTGACACTGTTCATGTGTTGAATGAATCCATCCGACAGAAGAAGAAAATTCTGGTTGAAGGTGGTCAGGCAACTATGCTGGATATCGATTTTGGAACTTATCCATTTGTGACTTCTTCTAGCCCTTCCGCTGGTGGAATTTGCACCGGCCTTGGGATTGCCCCTAGGGTTATTGGTGACCTGATTGGAGTTGTAAGTCAAAAGTAGTGTAATCCAGCCCTCATCTATGATATATTGCTTGTCTAACTCACTATTATACATGCAGGTAAAAGCTTACACAACAAGGGTTGGCTCTGGCCCTTTCCCAACTGAACTACTTGGAGAGGAAGGTGATGTTCTTAGGAAGGCTGGAATGGAATTTGGAACGACTACAGGTCGCCCAAGACGTTGTGGCTGGCTTGACATCGTTGCACTGAAATACTGCTGTGACATCAATGGGTTTTCCTCTCTAAATCTAACAAAACTTGATGTTCTGTCCGGGTTACCAGAAATTAAGCTGGGTGTTTCTTATAATCAAATGGATGGAGAGAAACTACAATCCTTCCCAGGGGATCTTGACACCCTGGAGCAAGTACAGGTAAGTGTCATAGTTTGTTCATTGTGTTTACATGTCTGAGTAGTACCTTTGCATAATTTATAATTATGTTGTATGTCAAAACTGTTGTTCTTTCTCTGGTTGTAAGATGCGATTTAGTTGCTAATGTACTGGCTTTAGTTCTGTGGTATTGTAAACTGATGTCATTACCAGTTTGGTGATAACAACTTACACTTAAATGTAAGGATACACACAATTCATCTCTCATATGCTTCGTCTTGTGTTTCAGGTAAACTATGAGGTGCTTCCTGGGTGGGACAGCGACATCTCTTCTGTCCGAAGTTACAGCGAACTCCCCCAAGCTGCCCGCCGTTACGTGGAGAGGATAGAAGAGCTCGTCGGTGTTCCAGTCCACTACATTGGTGTCGGGCCTGGGAGGGATGCTCTGATATACAAGTGAAGGGCAAACCCGATTTGGTACTATTGTATCGGACGAAATAATTCAGTCTTAACTAGGCCGATGCGAGCATTGCTGTGTCAGCACACCCTTGATTGCCAATTGTAGCGGGTAATACAATTGACAAGCTACTGGCGGGCGGGGTGATGTAATACCTGCAATAATGATTTCCGGGAAATGTCCCGATATATCACCATAAGGATGCAGTGTTAGAGTTTGGTGGTAACATTTTGTCTTTCGACTCCACCAATGGTTTGGTGGTATTTGTCACAATTCACCGTCATATTTTGCGCTGATTATGAATGATGAATGCTTTCTTGTGGGCAAGTCTGATGTAAGTTTTCACCACGTTTATTTAGCTCGTTGGGGGCGTCTTTAGCTCCTAATGAGTCGTGATTGCATCGATCTTCTTGCTTTTGATAAATCCTTTGACAGTGAGTGATTTCGCAATGACCGAAAAGCATGAGCCAGATTTGCGTTGATGCTATCTGGAAGTTCTTTTGAGAAGTCCAATGTATTTTGGTCTATTTTCCTGGTTGTGGCAATAGCTCATGCGCGCCAAGTTTATTGTGCTTATGCTATTACATGATTCTTCAGATGAAACAGATCTAAAACTTCATGCCAAACTACATGAAGAACCTGGAAGCTAAACCTCGTAGACAATCCATCAGAGATCGAAGGTAGTAAATCAGCTAAGCAAAGCTTATGCATGGGCTAATTAAGAGCCTAAGAATATAAGATCTCAGATGTCCCATACGGGGATGGGCACGCAGCCGAACTGGTCGAGATCGTCCATGTGGAACGCTCCGTTCACGCCCAGCGCGCCGCCGCCGCCGTGGCCTCCCGACGCGATGTCGCTCATGTCGGCCGCCAGCGCGTCCCAGTCGAACTCTGCGGCATTGCTGTTGCCGCCCCCGAACCCAAACGCGTCCGCCACCTCGCCATCGTCCTCGCCGACGCCCTGAGGCCCATGATGCTTGCCGGCCGCGCTGCCGTCGTCCTCCCCGAGCACGCCGATCTGCTGCAGGAACTCCTTGAGATCGAGCTGGGGCCTGCCGCCACCGAAGCCGTCGCTCGGCGGCGCGCTCTCGGCCGCGGCGGTCATCGCCATGGCGTGCTCCAGCTGGGACTGGAAGCACGACGAGGAGGGCGGCATGGCGCCGGTGGTCACCGTGGAGGAAGGGGACGAGGCCGCCGGAGGAGGCGGGGGCGGGGGAGGGGTCCTCCTGGACTGCTGCTGCGGCTTGGCCGGCGAGGAGGAGGAGCTCTTGAGCTCCTGCAGCCTCTGGTGGATGACGTGCACGTTGTGCTGCGCGTTGAGGTTGAGGAGGCCGTAGGCGGGCACGGCGGCATGGCCCCTGGCGCCGCCGGAGGCGACCCCGGTGGCCGCGGCCGGGAGCCACCTGATCATGCGCTGCTGCGCGGTGGCGCCGGCGGCGGCGCGGAGGTGGGGCAGGTTGAGGAAGGCGTCGGGCCCGTAGAGCCTGCGCGCGGCCTCGTCGTAGGCGAGCGCGGCCTCCTCGGCGGTGGCGAAGGAGCCGAGCCAGATGCGCGCGCGCTTGTTGGGCTCGCGGATCTCCGCCACCCACTTGCCCCACGTCCGCTGGCGCACGCCCCGGTACTCGCACGCCGCGTTCTGCGGCCCGCCCTTCCCCCTCGTCGGCCCCTTCTTCCACGACCGCTTCCGCACGTAGCTCTCCATGAACGACCTCGGCTCCTGCATGCACCACGACGGACGACGGCGGTGGATCAGAATGAGAGCAATATATCCAGGCAGCGCGCGCGGCTGGATGGATGGAAGAAATGCGCGAAACTTACGTTCGTGGGAGCGGGGGAATTCGAAGTTTGAAGTTTGAGTGAGGTTTTGGTTTTGGAGTGTGGGGGGCGTAGTAGTGAAGTGGGTGAGGAGAGTGTGACGATGGAGCTGAGCTGATGGAGGGCGCGGGGGGTAAGTAGGGGTGTGTGTGAGCAGTGTGATGCATGGCATGAGGTTTAAATGGTGTCACGGCCGGGAGATCGATGCATGTTGGCACGGCCGTGTCTCGCTTTTGCGAGACCTGTGAGCGTGAGTGAGCTCCCGGCGCATGTGACCGTTAGGGCATCTCTTGGATGCACGATGTAGGAAGCAAAACAAAAAGGAAATGGTATTCTAATTAGATTTTCTTCTTCTTCTTACATATCTGGGCATGATTAAGTTTAGGTTTTAAATGAGCAAAATACTAGGGTACTACTTCCTCCGTTCTGAATTACTCCCTCCGCGAAGTAATATAAAATCGTTTAGATCACTAACGGAGGGAGTGTATAAGATCTTTGTGATAGTTCAGTATGGACTACATACGGGCTGAAATGAATGAACAAACACACTAAAACGCTTGGCCTCCTCCGTCGCTGCCATCTTTTTTTGTCCGTATATACATCTGATTCAGAAATAAAGTTAGAACATATTGGGAATGACTTAGAAGGTTCGCAAAAGTTACAACATGAATTCGAAATATGTCATTGTCGTTGCCATCATCGTCGTCGTCATGCCAGTCACAGAAGCAGACCTTGTTTACACGACATCTGTCTCTCATAACGGCATCACGCTCGCGACACAAACGCTTGGCCCAGGCGGTGGACGTCTGACTCCCCTACAACCGCCCCTCAATTTGAGGCTGGACTGGGCGATATTGGACATCTGGATGCGTCTGGCCCAAAACAGAGGTCCATGTTGGACGTCTAAATGTGTTAGGAACGTCTGGTCGATTTTTTAAACAACTTCCATTTGTTTGTATTCTAGTTTGAGAACCTTGTGTGTCTCAAAAGGCGGATTTAGCTCAGGATTGTCCTTTTTTAATTGCAAGGTTTCTCTAAAATTTCAAATTACCACTTAGCGGGTTTTCATACCAAGACCAGCCATTTGAGGGCAAAGTAGAGGTCCGCAATGAAGATGCCCTTACGTTGGACAGCTTACTGTTATATGCGTTTAGTCGGTGCATGTATGGTGCTATGATCAGAAATGACAGAGGTCATTCTGATGGCGTTGCATTGATAGTTGAATCTATCTATCAATTAAGATACTAAGCTCTCCATATTTGGAGCTTCCTGGTGCATTGGCCTGTAAGGGTGTGCCTCGTAACACACACCTATATTGTTCTAATGGGCTGGTCGGTTTTCTCGGTTTTGAAAAGGTATTCCCTGTTCCTTTTGCAAATGTTTTTCCTGTCGGTTTTAATAGTTTTTATTTTGGGGTTTCCCTTTTCTTGTTTTTTATTTCCCTATTTTTTGCAAGTGTTTTTCCTGTTGGTTTTAATAGTTTTTCTTTTGGGGTTCCCCTTTTCTTGTTTTCATATTCAAATTTAATTTAACTCATGAATATTTATTAAAAATCATGAACAGTTTTTTAAATTCATGAACATTTTTTAAAAATTGGTGGATATTTTTATGTTCACAAGCATGGATAGTAGAACAGGGTTGCACATAGCGTAGCTTAATTACACGTGTTGGTTGCATAGTGATCTTCTGATCGTAATCCTTCAATTGCTAAATAAATTCTATCACTACCAGGCGGCAAGTTTGGCCAGCTACCTGAAATCAATAGTAAGGACAAACCCAATGCTAGAAACTCCCACACAAAGTGAAGTCTGGGGAAGGAATGTAGGAGGTAAACCTTTCCTGTGCACAGTGCAATGCAGAGAGACCGTGTCGAACCCAGGACCTTTTGGTACAAGTGAGGAGTAGTTGCTTAAACCAACAATATAAAATAGAAAAATGAACTGTCACTATCAATTAGGGTATTTCTAATTCAAGTTATTTTTTACCTAGTGCTGGTTGTTTCACTATCGATATGCATCGGCAAAATGAAAAAAGGACCGCAAAGCACCAAGCATTCATCCATGGAACGTACTTCCTCCGTTTCAAAATAGATGATCCAATTTTACATACGTACGGCTAGGGCTTGCAGGACATGTATGTCGATGCAGCATTATCATCCATGGTGATAAGGGAATGGTATGAATGCGAGATGGTATAAATAAAGATCCACCTCACAGCATTTGGGGCTCTCACGAGCGCGCTCTTCACATGCTTCTCGTCCACGTCGGACGGACGGGTGCATGTGTCCATGTTTTTGCACACGCCGCGTGATTCCTGAGCCCTCCCTCCTATAGCTAGTTTGACCAGCTCTAGTAGCTTCCAGCGCAGGGACAAAAAGATACGGACAGCGGTACAAAAAACAAAAACAAAAACACATTTGCTTCGCATTTATTTGGTGAATGTATATCAGTTTTGGCTCAACAGACAAGGTTGCTGCAATCTACAGTATCATTTTCTTTCAGAGAATGGTCTCGGTTATATTCTGTCAAAACAGCAAGAATCTGTCAAAGAAAACCAAGAATGAGAAGGCGAGTCTCATTTCCATTATCAGATCATCCCTTTGGAGGACCATATGTACCGATTCTTTTCACATGGGATTAAAAGAGTAACTACGCCTATCCTAAGCCTATCGCCACAGCCGCAACTTCTGCTGAGCACTTCAGGAAGCCTTTGAGCAGATGCTCGGCAAACCGGTTTCCTTTTCTTGGAGGAGACCTTGCCGCCACGGGTCATTGTATAACTTATAATGCAATACCTGTAAAAACATTCTTCCTCGGGTTAACAGAAATGACGACCGGTTCTAATATGATTCGGCAAGGCAAGCACACAATGCGTAATGCTTTGCTACGTAATGGAAACAAAATTTGCAAAAAATGTTTCAACCCGATACCACAAAGTAGATGATGATGATGATGGATGAAGGCTAGATGCCGTCAATGATCATTATCATGCGGTTTCAAACCATAAAGGTAAATGGAGAAGCTTCGCTCGGATTTTTCAGAAGTTACCTGTATGAAAGTTGCAAAGACATCATCACCTTCTTCTAGTTTCGAAACCTCAACTGACCAGGCCGCCTCCTCTTCAGTAAACAATTTTTTCTGCCTCTCTGCCTCTAGCAACATAGTGTCGCGATAAAAGAACCTCTGCCAGATCTGGCGAACATTTCCTAACATGAAATCTATTTGTGTTTCGTTCATTCCCTGGTGAGATGAAAATAGTAAGTATACTGCACAAGTTATGCGCAAAAGAAAAGGAAAGTAAAATAAACACATACTTGAAGGACTCCGATGAGGTTGGGGATGTCATCTTCTTGTATGCGGACAGCAAAACTGTTGTAGTTAAGCACATTCTCGTACGGAAGAAATATTCCATCCTACAATTTAAGCAATGGAAGCAGATAGGTATGATCACACAATTAGTTGCTCTGTTGTTAAGTCTTGTCAGATACACATCATAGGACTATAGGACGACGTTGTAGCACCTGTATTATGACAGGAATGCATCCTTGAAGCATGCTATCTTCCATGCGCCCACTCCAGCCATCCCCTGGCAAGACACCACAGAAAATGGAGCTTGCTAGTTCCTCATAATACATCTCAGATTTTAAGTACGTAACTGTTACGTTGGCTGTATGCTGCCTTCCAAGCTTCCCCTGCTTGTTTGGTGTTGAACCGAATTCAGCTGCCAGCTTTTGCCTAATCCCCATGCTATACCTGTGTTATACAGAGGAAGCAGATTAATATACAATTTGGTCACATATATTGACAGACACATATATAGATACATACGTGTCTTCACGGCGACCCTCTTCATAGGCTGGTCCTAGATTACCATTGAAATAAAAAAGTGTTGTACGATTGATCCTTGGCCTGCAAAAAGTTGTACAGTGAGGGTCTAAACATTCAAGTAATTAAAAGGCACATCTCTTAGTTCAGGCATTGAGGCATACCTTGCCCATAGTTTTAACCAGATGGCCCCTGGGTTAGGCTCCTTCCATGCTGGAAGCACGAGGTCCTTTCTCGGATCGAAACATGGATGGTTGCCTCTTCTATCCAAAGGAATATCATCCCAGTTGTCAGCCCAATAAGCAGTCGTTGATTTTTCATGTTTTGTGTTGGTATTTCCCCAGTGGACAAGCATCATGCTGTTCCAGATCTCCTTTGGAGCATAGCAGGCACCTTCATCCCATGAAAAGAACTGTTTTTTTTTGTAAGTTGAAAGTACAGGTTATTGGTTATGCAAGGATCATTGTACTATCAATTTCATGTAAACACCCACCCAAATATGGTCTCTTCCAGAAGTGCGGTTCCAGTAAGGATACCTCTGAGCTATGTGATCATAAGCCTTTCTGTAGTACTCAAGAGTATGGTAACTCCTTAGGCGCAGGTCCTCCTAAAATTAGAAGTCAATTACTGAAGGAGAATCATTGCCAACTATAGTACAACATCTGGATGATAATGGTTACCGGCATCTGCAGGTGTGGGGCATCATCGGATCTAGTTATTAGACATGAATCAAGAACCGGCACATAGAAATAATCAGCTTCATCCCCATTCAGTGTGCGGTGAGGGCTAGCAAGAATGCTCTCATAGAGTGCCATCTATATGAAAAATAAAACACGTCTCAGATCTTCTTGTGCCCTTGTAAACGGGATTGTTGTTACTATGAACATGGAGCTACCAACATTCCATATCTGCTAGTTGACAAGTTTAGCAAACCTGAGCACCATACAGTTGCCGCGTCCATATAGTTCTGTTCTTTTCATCATATATTCTGTTCACACACTCTAACTTGTAATGTCGTCCCTGCAATAGAACATATCCTGTGATGTCAGAGCTGCAGCAAAACTTCATGAAGAGCAAAACTTATGGTCTAGACTTACTTCAAGAAGATGACTGTCAAACTCAGCTGGCAAATCGTACACATATATTAGTGGTCTTTTTTTCTCAACAACAGCATTGACATTGATGGGGATATTGCTTAAATTTTTTAGGTCTGGTAGGTTCACTGGTGCTTGGAGCCATGAGGGCCATTCATATGCAACTGAATAAGCCGATGGGATGCTGCAATCAATCCCAAAATATCCACTGTCGCACTGAAAGAAATCCTCAATTAGATCATAACACAGGTTACGAATACAGAACAGCATGTCACGGTATTTTAATGATAAATACCACAAAAAACTTTGCCCAAGACATACCTGACAGAAACCACCACGACAATGTCCATGTCCGGAACACTGGTTAATACAAATGCATTCAACATGTGTCTCACAAAACTGCCCCCAGAGTCCATCATATTTGCAATGACATTCTTCTTTAAACTTCACTTTGGAAGAATATGCATCCTCGGGGTCCACATTGCACCATCCTAGCTTACTGCTGTTTGTTGTGAATACATCTGGATCAGGTGTTGTCCAGTCGGTAAGCTTCGGGTCATCAGGTTTTGCAGGCACGCTAGAAGGATGAACTAAAGATGTTCAATACTACTACAGTATCAATGGTACACATTCTGAAACATAAAAAAAAGAATCAAAATCAGTGCATATGATACTCTTACATTGTTTTAAAGCCGCAAGCTTCTGCCACAGGGCGATCCGGGTATTTTGTTCCTGGTCCACAAAAGCACATTGTCCTGGTTGTGTCACACTGGGCTGGACATATGGAAACTATCCATGGTCCTACAGGCCATTCTGGGGAACTTGGGAGGTTGCACTCCAACTTCAGAACCCTCTCACATCCTTTTCCTGTATTAACAAAGCCATATGGTCACTTGATAAACAAAATTGTTATAATTAAAACGTTTAAAAGGGAAAGGTTGACAAAAAACAAATCAATACGACCAAGGGAACAGTAGACAACCCCACCTTGCCATAGCACATAATGCATATGCTCCTTCCTTTAGAAACAAAAGAGTTGCCTTTTTTTGTTAACTATTACTAAAAAAACGAACATGCCATTAACTGCTTATATTCCACAAAAAGGTAGACAAGTAAGATAATAGCCTTCTAACTAAAGTGTAACAGCTTATTAATGCACAAGTTCATTCCCGATTCAAGCATACCTGATAATGGTCACAGAACAGATTAAATATTTGAGACTTAATGCAACATTCCTACAATCCTACGTCGATAACCGCAAAAACTGAATATTATGTATCCTTTTGCAGAAGCACAGGATGCCCTCAACCGCTTAACTACAGACCAGGGATGTACACTCTTTTGTTACATATAAGCCCACTCGTAGATGTATATGGCTAGTGAGATATGTAAGTGTTATTATTATGTCCAATATAAACACCCAGAGCAAGTCTCTCGTGCTTTCGGCCCTTGAAGTAACCTCTTTTTATAATTTTCTCACTCGTCTTTGTTTCCTTAGCAAGTTTGTCCAGGCCCAAAGAACTATCAGATCTACAGAAATCCCCTATCAAAATGAGATGCGATCGACAACAAGTGACCAGTGAGCAAGACTACCGGCATTAGTTGGGCCTGACAAAGTAAGACTAACCAGCATATCCATGGAAGCATCTGCATTCCCCCAGGTCATAGTTGCACACACCATTTCCACTGCAGTCTTTCTGGCACCTCTTTGTGCCAATAGCCTGTCCAGAAATAGCAACAAGATTAACCCAAGGCAAAGCTAAATTGGAGTACACTGATCAGTGACAAAGCCTAGTGCACACTTCAGTAATGTTGACAGCCGACGATTCGGCATGGCACCCAGCGAGCCACCTCCCAATCTCGGCCTTCCACGGCGCGGCACGGAATGTCACGGCTTCGTATGAATCGGCAGGAAACCGACCCCTGAGGCGTGAGTCCACAACCCCTGCGCCCGGCAGCACGTTCCTCGGCCGGTGGTCGACCGTGCGGCGAGCGCCCGAGAAATCCAGGGACGAGGGGAGGATAGGCACCATGAAGACATGGACCGCGGTGACGAGCATCACGAGGGCGCCGGCCGCGCCGACGGACGCCCAGGGGCATTTCGCCGAACGGATTTTGAGCATGGCCAGACTACCGGACGAACACCGTTTCTTTCGCCATGACAGCCGCGGGTATCAATAAATCGATGCGAACAGAGCCAGAGGTCCTCGGCGGCGCTGCGAGGAGCCGGCGCGCGTCCCCTCCGCGCGGCGCTGCCGGCTAGCGCGCGTCCCCGGTGGCGCGCGCCAAGGCGGACGAGGAGAGCCGCAAAGGCGCCGCCTTGCTCCTAATTCCGATCCAGGATCTGGGGATTTATGGTTTTTCAAGGAGTTGGGGGAATGGAAATGGAAGAATCGATGGATTCGGGCGTTGTTAGGTTCAATCCAGCGTTGCAGGAATGGAATGGAGACCGAAGGAAGGGAAGAATCTATCGTGCTCGGAAATGGAGTTCAGGGGGCATTTCTGTCTTCTCTCCGGTGTAAGTGGATTGTGGTGTCGCTTTCATTAACTCGTTAATTCTGTTGCAGTGACGGCCGGGCCAGACATAGTAGTGGCACCCACATCTAAACATAATTTAACTTTGGCACACATAAAGAGAGAAGTAGTACTATACTCCGTTCCAAAATATACTACAGTCTGACAACCAACCCCATATTCACAGGGTTGATTGCCTCCACAAAACTTGCATCTACATTAATCTTATAGCACTCCTCATTGGAAGGTTGCCAACCAACAGAACTCCTCTCCATATTATTCAAAGCCCGAATATCATCCTCGGTTCCTTGCCTTGATTACTTATCACTCCCCGCGGTTTTGTGTGGCAAGCAGAAAAGGAAGCCCAGTAATTTTGTACAAAATTCACAGAAACTGAAATGGGTTCTTTACCTTTACCAAAAATTAGATCATTTCTTAAATGTCAAGCTCTCCACAATATGAATATAGTTTGCTCACGCGCCAACGGATTTAATTGATCCAGTAAAAATAAGGAGCCAATCCGGCCCCGTATTTTTGAGAAGCCCTTCAGCTGGTAAATTCCACACCTTTCTCAAAGCCATCCAAAATGCACAAGCCTTTGGACAACTCACCAAGGTATGAAAAGTGCATTCATCCTCCACACCATAGATTGTACACGTACTCAGGATGGTTTGATGATGCTTAACTCTGTTAACTTGAACTGCCAAACTGTTTGAAGCAACTCGGCAGGCAAAAATTCTAATCTTCTGAGGAACATTAGCTCTCCAGATAATATTCCAGATCCTCCTCTCTCCATTAACTTCTCCACTAGAATTCCCCAGACTATCTGTTGAGTCCCTGATATTCAGTGCGACCCTATACACACTCTTCATAGAAAATATGCCACTTTTCTCATGATGCCAAGCAATAAGGCCCCCCTCACCCAAATCCAGAGTACGTAGCTTTAATATTTCATCTGCATCGTGAGGATAAAATAAGTGCCTGATCAAATTCTCATCCCACCTCCTAGAATTTGTGATGAATAACTCAGACACCCATTTAATCCTTGTTCTATTTTTCTTGGCGGTAATCTTTAGGCCAGACTCCCTAGGGATCCAATTATCTCTCCATATGTTTATGCTAGCCCCATCGACAACTCTCCAAATTACACCTTGTTTCAATAAGTCGAGGCCATCACTGTGGAGAAGTTGTCATCTCCTCTTGGGATTATATTGGAGCTTGCTATATTGCCGAGGAAGCGGAACTTAGAGCGGCACTCTCCGGATTGTATATCGGTATTACCTTGCATAAACCCATCATTTTTTTTCGAGAAAACGCAAAAGAGTTGCGTTTCATTGCATTGAACAGGAAGACATCGGGGGTACAACTTCCAGAAAGGAGGGACACACACACACACGCGCACACACACACACGACCGTCCTCACCAAGTGACTACAGCTAGGTGAGGAGGTGCCCTCAACTACAGACACACAACGACATTAGGCCTCGCCCACCTTGCCTCCAGCCAAAATGGCAAAGCACCGAGACTCGGAGCAACAGGGCAGCATCACTGCCATTGCCAGGCACTTCCAGGGACGAATGCAGCTTCAGGACTGCCCAAGCCGACGTACCTCGCACCCATGTGCCTAGAGAGTCGGCGGGTGAAAAGTAGGGCCTGATTGGAACTGGTGTAGCATTCATTGGGGAGCGCCGACGTAGGCAAACGTTGCGACCTGCTCCTTGTGTAGCAGTCTACGCCAGAGCGATGCATCGCCAACCACCATCTGCCGCATCAAGTACTCCACTTGCAGCCAAAGCAACGCCATCAAGAGGGGAACGACGTTGAGACGCCGCCACTGCCCGGTCCGGGAGGCCGGACCTAGGATTTCTCCCGGTGTTCGAGGAGGAGGTCCGGTCAGGGTCATGCCAACGCCTCCAAGGAGGTGACGGCACCCTCGGACGTCGCCGTTGACAGCGCAGGCCGTTGCCGCGCGGGGATTTCGCCCCGACCCAAGAACGAAGACCACAGATGCAATGGCAGACCGGGCATGGCGAAGAATCGTCGGAGAAGACCAACACACATGGGGGAGCCTAGAAACGTTGTCGTCGCAGGAGTGGGCACCGACCAGCGTAGCTCCAGCAGGCCGGCCACCGCCGGGAGCGCGTCCAGCAGGCGGCAGCAGCCACCTGCACCGCGCCGCCGCCGCGCTGGCCCACAGCCTCCGCCGCCAGGATCCGCCGGGGCACAGCGGAGCAGCAACCGTCAGGGTCGCCGCGCACGTGCTTACTAACCCAGCGGCAAACGCCGGCGGCGGCCGGGAGGGGTGGGAGGAGGGAGAGGGGTGGGTGGGGGCAGAGTGATTGTCGCTGGCCTAGGCGGGCTCGTGCGGCCCAGATCTGGGCGCCCTCAATTCTGCCGCACGCATCAGCGGCCGGCGGCCGCCATGGCAGCACCACCGCGCACGCAGTCCACGCCATCTCAACCTCCCCGCGAGCAGACGCCCGCCCGCCGCGCTACCGCGCGCTCCCGCCGCTCCAGCGCGCCCAACAGCAGCGCGCGAGCACACGAAC
The DNA here is from genome assembly GCF_018294505.1 of Triticum aestivum. NCBI lineage: Eukaryota > Viridiplantae > Streptophyta > Magnoliopsida > Poales > Poaceae > Triticum > Triticum aestivum. Next base: position 460,666,099 of record NC_057805.1, on the reverse strand, counting down.
GAGGGCCCCGCCGCCGCCGTCCACCAGTGAGGGCTTTGCCCGCGGGCATCCTCCGGTGACGACGAGGGGAGGGAGGGGAAGGAGGGGAGCCTGGGCGGCGGCTAGGGTTTCGCCTCCCGAGTCGCCCCTGGGAGCGACGCGGGGGCTAGGGGGGGGGGGGGTAAACCCATCATTTTAGAAACTGATTGTTCTTTTGTGGTCGGTGCTCTTGGAAATGACAGTTGTGACAGATCTCCCCTTGTTGACCTAAAGAAACAAGCTTTGAGTATTACTAAGATGCTGGCGAATGTTAAGATTTCCAAAATTAGCAGAAAAGCTAATATGGTGGCGCACGAGTTAGCTAAGTTTAGTTTTATTAATAGATGTGATCGTGCTCTTATTAATAGTGTTCCGTCTTGTGTGGTTGATGCTTTAACGAATGATTGTATGAACATTCTATTTTAATTAATATATGGGCTGGGTTTTTCAAAAAAAAATACCACAGTCATCTTACGAAAACCAAATAATCCCAAAACACTTAGGCGCGATACATTAACTCCTACCTCATTTCTTGTTTCTTGACATAAATAAAGGAATCGACCAATAAGAGATGTGGGGCGTGTATATTTTCAATGACTTGAGACTATCAAACACAACATGCAGTGGTCAGTTCATGGCATGCAATTCTATTAATTAGCAAATAAACATTAAGTTCTCTTGTTTTCCTCTCCGCCTTGGTCGCGGTGCATAACCTAAGAGCATGGTTAATAGTATAGCCAACTGTTGGCTATAAGAAAGTGCTATATCATCTATAGCCAACTATGTAGTCAACATGTATAACAATTAGCTATAAATAGGTGCTACTTTATTAATACATGGTCCACCTTCCACCCTCATAGTACCTAAGAGCACGTGCTGCAGCTAGCTCTTGCATGAGAACCCGCTTACATTCTCTCTCCTATCCTCTCTCCTCCAACTAAGCACAAAAATATTATTTTACTCCTTACAGCCTGCTGACTGTACCTTATTGTACTTGCTCTAAGATGACTTATGCACCTGGACAGAGGGAGTACGTTTTGGTAGGCTAGTTAAAACGGAGATAGTACTACTGAATAAGTATTTATCCTGTCCTGATGTAAAAAAATTATCCTATCATATGAATGGTTAAGGGCTCCTTTAATTCACATGGTTGGGGAAGCGTAGAAATAGGATATGTACATGAATGGAATGATCCACTGAAATCCTACATCGAGTAGACAAGTAGCAAAATAGAGAAATTTTCCATGAAGTCTAACCTCGTGCTTGTTTTCATGTGAAGATGATAAGGATATCCCAACCAACGGTCCAATCACAAGAAGCCATGCAAGCAAATACGTGATCAGGTGAACGCTAACTTAAGTTTATCATTTGACTTTGAAAACATGGTTGTGCCTTCACCTCCTTCGTTGCTGGTTGAACTCAGGTGCAACATCAAAGAAGACCAACACCATTTTTAGTCTGAGCCGAAACAATGTTTTATGATGAAGAAACATAGTTGCGAAGAAATAGGCTGTTTGCTGAAGAAACAATGTTTTGGCGCTGGTGAAACAATGTTTTGCACGAGTTTGGACATCTCAACTTGCGAAAGGTTTCCATAACTCGAGTTTGCTGCTGAAGGAAACATTGTTTGACTCCAGTAAACAATGTTTGACCGGGAACCACCAACCACCTCCAAGAAGAGTTTTCCATAAGTTGCCTCATTAAGTCTCAAAGCCATTTAGTCAAACCAAAGTTGGTTCTCTTTCAGACCTAAGCAGGTTCCCGAAGCTAGTTCAATTTCACACCTTTCCAGGGAGGTGTCCCTATTATAAATAGGCTAGCTCTTCCCTTCGTTGGGGACTTTTGTCATTTCTATCAAAGACCAAAGACATAGACTCCTCTTGATATTGGAGAGCTCTTGTTATCCTTATTCTCGTGATTCCTTGGGAAATTGCTCCTAATTCGTGCTCCACGACTAGATCGTGTTGTGTGGGTTAGAGTTCGTGGTTTCCCTTGCGAATTGCACCTATCCCGTGCTCCACGACCCGAGTGTGGTTGTGTGGGGTAATATTGCGGGTTGTGGATTAGCGAATATTCGGATTGCAAGCTTCGGTGAGCATCCTCCTCGTCGGGTCATAATCTCTTATTTTCCATTTTTGGCTGCTTGCAGCTAGTTACCCCCATCCGTTATCGATCCTACGCCGTGAAGATCGGACCTCCCCTTGTACACCCTCTTCTCCGAAGACGGTGTCGCAACATCTAGTATTCAAAGCAAGGTTTACACGGTAGGATCTATATCCTTGTAGCTATATCTATCCTTTTTAGTTTGCTTTCCCCATCCTAGAGTCCAAAGCCAAAAAATCTAAGCCTTTGTTTGCTTTCCTCTTTGTGACTGCACCAAGTTCTATCCAAACTTGCTGCTATTTTTCTTTGAGTCTTGTTGTTGGATCTTTTGTGTTGCACAAAAAAGAGGGGGAAAAAGAAGCAAAAAAAGAGAAGATAAAGTGTTGAGAAAGTGTGCAATCATATTCAGTTGGGTGAGAAATTTCAGAAGTTGTAGTGGCAAGTGTTGCAGCTCAAACGTGGTGCAAGGATCTACAGATTTTTTTCTTGTTCATTTGGTTTGCATCAATTGGATCTTAGCACTAGCCCTCCTCATTTTACCCCCACCTAGATCCACCTACAAACTGTTAGCTTCTTTCCTTTCATTCGCCTGTCCACTCCTGAATTTCTGCCACCGCACAGCCACCAAGGAATCATTAGAATTTGGATAAGCAAGAAGGTGAGCTGAGTGTTTTCCACATATATATTTTTTCTTTTGTCCACTTCTTTCCGAGATAACATGTCAGGTTCCAACTCGAGTGTACATGGACATCAAAATGTGAAATATGACCTCCCAAAGACTCGTGCGGCGCTTGGTGCTGAGATTGAAGACAGGGTGATTGCGGCGATGCAAAGGTTGTTCGGAGATCGGCTTCCTGTGGCGGGCAATGGGGATCTACCTCAGCACAGCCCCGCTACCTCGCTAGCTTCTGACAACTGACAATGTCGCGAAAACGAGGACCGCCACGATGGTTGTGGAAGAGTTGCAGGGGTTGCTGCCCATGGCGGCCCTGTTGTTGGTGCTAAAAGGAGGCGTGTCGACTTTGCTGCCCCTGTGAGGGTGGGCTGCATGGAGGAGAATCTCGTGGGCCAGGCTGTGACCCCCGCGGGTTTGCTGCTGATCACCGGCGATGAGCTGCACATGATGGTGATGACATCTCCCATGAAGATCTCTCCGAGCATGATGACGAAGATGAAGGCATGGGGGACTATGAACCCTACTCCCCACCTCGCTGTGGTGCTGTTTTTTGTCGCAATGGTCATCATTATGACCGTCGTGATCAAGATGACCGTGACAACCAAGCGAGAGTGAAGCTACATGTGCCATCATTCACGGGAAAAGAGGATCCGAATGCATATATTGAGTGGGACGAGAAGTGTGATCAAATCTTTCGCATCCATGGCTTTTCTAAAGCCAAGAGGGTTGATCTTGCTGTTATGGAGTTCTCTGGTTATGCTCTTACATGGTGGAATCAGCTGCAAGACAATCGATTGATGTCGGGCAACAATTACATCCGCCGCTGGACTTTGATGAAGCAAGTCATGAGGCGCCGTTTTGTTCCAACATACTATGAGAGGCAACAATACAAGCGATTGCAAGAGCTCACTCAAGGTTCCCGCGCTGTTGAGGAGTACTATAAAGAGATGGAGCTGCTGCTAATTTTAACAAGAACCCGTGAGAGTGATGAGGAAAAGATGGAGAGATTTTACATGGGCTGAATGATGAAATATCAGATTTTGTGGAGATGATTCCTTATGATACACTACAAGATGTGGTACATCAAGCTATAAGAGTTGAGAAGAAGAATATGCATAATGGTCGTACTCGTGCCTTCCAAGGCCGCGCCACCACATCCTCATGGCCGCGAACACAACAACCATATGGTTCTCGGTTTGAGGGTGCACTACCTAGGCACCCACATGCATCGACGACTTCCTCACCTGCTGTTCGCAATCAAGATAAGAGGTCATCATCTGCAGCACCTGCAGAAAAGAGTTCTACACACATCAATGACATTCAATGCCACAAGTGCAAAGGAAGAGGTCACATTTCTTTGGAATGTCTAAGCAAAAGAACTATGATCATCAATGAACGAGGTGAATGGGAGTCTGAAAGTGACCCTAAAGGTGGCAACGATGAAGTGGAAGAGGAGCAAGGTTGGGAATTAGGAGGCACTATTTTATCTCATGAAGAACTTGATGGTGAAGCTTTGGTTGTATGTTGTTCACTCAATGCCCAGGTTGTGGAGGAGGAAAAGGGGCAGCAACATAATCTTTTCCACACCCGTTGCCTTATCAACTCAAATATATGTCGAGTGATTGTTAATAGTGGCAGCTGCAATAATATTGCAAGCACAGAGTTGGTCGAGAAGCTTCATTTGCAAACAAAACGTCACCCACATCCATACCGCATGCAATGGCTGAATGATTGTGGCGCAATTAAGGTGATTAGCAGCGTGTGAATACCAATTTCAGTAAGGAGATATCAAGATGATGTTGAGTGCGATGTGGTGCCGATGCATGCTTGTCACTTGCTTCTTGGACGAGCGTGGTTGCATGACCGTGATGTGCAAATAAGCGGGCGTGTGAATCTCTTATGTTTTGTCCATAGAGGAGAAAAGTTCACTTGGCTGCCCATGACACCCGGAGAAGTCTGTTTTGATGAGATGAAAAGAAAAGGGAAGAAAAAGGGAGAGAGTGGTCATACACAAAGAGTGAGCCACTAACTAGTGAGGGAGTGTTTCCATAGCCAAAAGCTCCACAACCAAATATGACCAAGCCCTGGGAAAAACTGGGATTAGTTATGATTGCTAGGCAAAGGGATATGCGGGAATTGAGAGAACCTAATACTCTATTCTTTGCACTCATGTACAAGGAAACTTTACTAGCTGCTAACGACTTACCCTCAACTCTTCCTAGTGTTGTTTTCGATCTTTTGCAGGAGTATGAGGATGTGTTTCCCAAGGACGTGCCACCTGGTTTTCCACCAAAGCGGGGCATTGAACAACAAATCGACTTGGTTCCAGGTGCCCCATTACCAAACCGACCACCGTACTGAGCAAACCCAGAGGAGACGAAGGAAATTCAGAGGCAAGTAGAAGATCTTCTTAACAAAGGGTATGTAAGGCAAAGTCTTTCTCCTTGTGCCGTTCCCATTCTTTTAGTTCCAAAGAAAGATGGTACTATGTGCATGTGCACTGATTGTAGATCCATTAACAACATCACTGTGAGATATCGGCACCCTATACCTAGGCTTGATGACATGCTTGATGAACTTTGTGGTTCCACCATATTTTCGAAAATTGATTTGCGAAGTGGTACCACCAAATAAGAATGAAAGAGGGTGACAAATGGAAAACTGCATTCAAGACAAAATTTGGCTTGTATGAATGGTTGGTTATGCCTTTTGGATTAACGAATGCACCTAGTACTTTCATGAGATTGATGAATCATGTGCTTAGGTCCTTCATTGGCAAGTTTGTAGTGGTTTACTTTGATGACATATTGATTTATAGTAAAACTTTGGAGGATCATGTTGGACATATAAAATGTGTGCTTGCTGTCCTACGGGAGGAAAAGTTGTATGCTAACGTGGAAAAGTGCACATTTTGCACAAACAAGGTTGTGTTTCTTGGCTTTGTTGTTTCAGAAAAAGGTGTGGAGGTTGATGAAGAGAAGATCAAGGCTATTCGTGAATGGATGCCTCCACAAAATGTGAGCCAAGTACGTAGCTTCCTCAGACTTGTGGGTTTCTACCACCGGTTCATAAGGATTTCAGCACCATTGCTGCACCAATGAATGAGTTAACGAAGAAGGACATTCCATTCCAATGGGGTGATGCCCAAGACAAGTCCTTCCAAGAACTGAAGATGAGGTTGACATAGCCCCATTGCTTTCACTTCCCGATTTTGGTGACATTTGAGGTTGAATGTGATGCAAGTGGTGTTGGCATTGGCGGAGTTCTAATGCAAGAAGGTAAACCCATCGCCTATTTTAGTGAGAAGCTTAATGGTCCAACTCTTAATTATTCCGTCTATGATAAAGAATTGTATGCACTTGTTTGATCTTTGGAAAGATGGCATCATTACTTGTGGCCAAAAGAGTTCGTAATACATTCTGACCATGAATCTGTTGAGGATTGTAGCAAAAATTTAAAATTTTCTATGCATCACCAAGATCAATCTATGGTGAGTCATCTAGCAATGAGAGAGAGGAGTGCATCTACATACCCTTGTAGATCGCGAGCGGAAGCGTTCAAGAGAACGGGGTTGATGGAGTCGTACTCGTCGTGATCCAAATCACCAATGACCGAGCGCCGAACGGACGGCACCTCCGCGTTCAACACACGTACGGTTGGGGAAGACGTCTCCTCCTTCTTGATCCAGCAATGGGGAAGGAGAGGTTGATGGAGATCCAGCAGCACGACGGCGTGGTGGTGGAAGTAGCGGGGATCTCGGCAGGGCTTCGCCAAGCTCAGCGAGAGGGAGAGGTGTCACGGGAGGGAGAGGGAGGTGCCAGGGGCTGTGGTGTGGATGCCCTCCCTCCCCTCCACTATATATAGGGGCCCTGGGGGGGCGCCGGCCCTAGGAGATCTGATCTCCAAGGGGGGCGGCGGCCAAGGGGTGGCTTCCCCCCCAAGCCAAGTGGGAGGCGCCCCCACCCCTAGGGTTTCCAACCCTAGGCGCAGGGGAGGCCCAAGGGGGGGGCGCACCAGCCCACCAGGGGCTGGTTCCCCTCCCACTTCAGCCCATGGGGCCCTCCGGGATAGGTGGCCCCACCCGGTGGACCCCCGGGACCCTTCCGGTGGTCCCGGTACAATACCGGTGACCCCCGAAACTTTCCCGGTGGCCGAAACTGGACTTCCTATATATAATTCTTCACCTCCGGACCATTCCGGAACTCCTCGTGACGTCCGGGATCTCATCCGGGACTCCGAACAACTTTCGGATTTCCGCATACTAATATCTCTAATACCCTAGCGTCACCGAACCTTAAGTGTGTAGACCCTACGGGTTCGGGAGACATGCAGACATGACCAAGACGACTCTCCGGTCAATAACCAACAGCGGGATCTGGATACCCATGTTGGCTCCCACTTGTTCCACGATGATCTCATCGGATGAACCACGATGTCGAGGATTCAATCAATCCCGTATACAATTCCCTTTGTCAATCGGTACGTTACTTGCCCGTGATTCGATCGTCGGTATCCCAATACCTCGTTCAATCTCGTTACCGGCAAGTCACTTTACTCGTACCGTAATGCATGATCCCGTGACCAACCACTTGGTCACTTTGAGCTCATTATGATGATGCATTACCGAGTGGGCCCGGAGATACCTCTCCGTCATACGGAGTGACAAATCCCAGTCTCGATTCGTGCCAACCCAACAGACACTTTCGGAGATACCCGTAGTGCACCTTTATAGGCACCCAGTTACGTTGTGACGTTTGGCACACCCAAAGCACTCCTATGGTATCCGGGAGTTGCACAATCTCATGGTCTAAGGAAATGATACTTGACATTTGGAAAAGCTCTAGCAAACGAACTACACGATCTTGTGCTATGCTTAGGATTGGGTCTTGTCCATCACATCATTCTCCTAATGATGTGATCCCGTTATCAATGACATCCAATGTCCATAGTCAGGAAACCATGACTATCTGTTGATCAACGAGCTAGCCAACTAGAGGCTCACTAGGGACATGTTGTGGTCTATGTATTCACACATGTATTACAATTTCCGGATAACACAATTATAGCATGAATAATAGACAATTATCATGAACAAGGAAATATAATAATAACCATTTTATTATTGCCTCTAGGGCATATTTCCAACAGTCTCCCACTTGCACTAGAGTCAATAATCTAGTTACATTGTGATGAATCGAACACCCATAGAGTTCTGGTGTTGATCATGTTTTGCTCTAGGGAGAGGTTTAGTCAACGGATCTGCTACATTCAGGTCCGTATGTACTTTACAAATATCTATGTCTCCATTTTGAACACTTTCACGAATGGAGTTGAAGCGACGCTTGATATGCCTGGTCTTCCTGTGAAACCTGGGCTCCTTGGCAAGGGCAATAGCTCTAGTGTTGTCACAGAAGAGAGTCATCGGGCCCGACGCATTGGGAATAACTCCTAGGTCGGTAATGAACTCCTTCACCCAGATTGCTTCTTGTGCTGCCTCTGAGGCCGCCATGTATTCCGCTTCACATGTAGATCCCACCACAATGCTTTGCTTGCAACTGCACCAGCTTACTGCCCCACCATTCAAAATATACACGTATCCGGTTTGTGACTTAGAGTCATCCAGATCCGTGTCGAAGCTAGCATCGACGTAACCCTTTACGACGAGCTCTTCGTCACCTCCATAAACGAGAAACATATCCTTAGTCCTCTTCAGGTACTTCAGGATATTCTTGACCGCTGTCCAGTGTTCCATGCCGGGCTTACTTTGGTACCTTCCTACCAAACTTACGGCAAGGTTTACATCAGGTCTGGTACACAGCATGGCATACATAATAGACCCTATGGCCGAGGCATAGGGGATGATACTCATCTTTTCTCTATCTTCTGCCGTGGTCGGGCATTGAGCCGTGCTCAATTGCACACCTTGCAATACAAGCAAGAACCCCTTCTTGGACTGATCCATATTGAACTTCTTCAATATCTTGTCAAGGTACGTACTTTGTGAAAGACCAATGAGGCGTCTTGATCTATCTCTATAGATCTTGATGCCTAATATATAAGCAGCTTCTCCAAGGTCCTTCATTGAAAAACACTTGTTCAAGTAGGCCTTTATGCTTCCCAAGAATTCTATATCATTTCCCATCAACAGTATGTCATCCACATATAATATGAGAAATGCTACAGAGCTCCCACTCACTTTCTTGTAAACACAGGCTTCTCCATAAGTCTGCGTAAACCCAAACGCTTTGATCATCTCATCAAAGCGAATGTTCCAACTCCGAGATGCCTGCACCAGCCCATAGATTGAGCGCTGGAGCTTGCATACTTTGTTAGCGTTCTTAGGATCGACAAAACCTTCCGGCTGTATCATATACAATTCTTCCTTAAGGAAGCCGTTAAGGAATGCCGTTTTGACGTCCATTTGCCATATTTCATAATCGTAGAATGCGGCAATTGCTAACATGATTCGGACGGACTTCAGCTTCGCTACGGGAGAGAAAGTCTCATCGTAGTCAACCCCTTGAACTTGTCGATAACCCTTAGCGACAAGTCGAGCCTTATAGATGGTCACATTACCATCCGCGTCTGTCTTCTTCTTAAAGATCCATTTATTTTCTATGGCTCGCCGATCATCGGGCAAGTCAGTGAAAGTCCATACTTCGTTTTCATACATGGATCCTATCTCGGATTTCATGGCTTCTAGCCATTTGTCGGAATCTGGGCCCGCCATTGCTTCTTCATAGTTCGAAGGTTCACCGTTGTCTAACAACATGATTTCCAAGACAGGGTTGCCGTACCACTCTGGCGCGGAACGTGTCCTTGTGGACCTACGAAGTTCAGTAGGAGCTTGATCCGAAGTACCTTGATCATCATCATCATTAACTTCCTCTCTAGTCGGTGCATGCACCACAGGAACATTTTCCTGAGCTGCGCTACTTTCCGCTTCAAGAGGTAGTACTTCATCAAGTTCCACTTTCCTCCCACTTATTTCTTTCGAGAGAAACTCTTTCTCCAGAAAGGATCCGTTCTTAGCAACAAAGATCTTGCCTTCGGATCTGAGGTAGAAGGTATACCCAATGGTTTCCTTAGGGTATCCTATGAAGACGCATTTCTCCGACTTGGGTTCGAGCTTTTCAGGTTGAAGTTTCTTGACATAAGCATCGCATCCCCAAACTTTTAGAAACGACAGCTTAGGTTTCTTCCCAAACCATAATTCATATGGTGTCGTCTCAACGGATTTCGACGGAGCCCTATTTAAAGTGAATGCGGCAGTCTCTAAAGCATAGCCCCAAAATGAGAGCGGTAGATCGGTAAGAGACATCATAGATCGCACCGTATCCAATAGAGTGCGATTACGACGTTCGGACACACCATTTCGCTGAGGTGTTCCAGGCGGCGTGAGTTGTGAAACTATTCCACATTTCCTTAAGTGTGTGCCAAATTCGTGACTTAAATATTCTCCCCCACGATCTGATCGTAAGAATTTTATTTTCCTGTCACGTTGATTCTCAACCTCACTCTAAAATTCCTTGAACTTTTCAAAGGTCTCAGAGTTGTGTTTCAGTAGGTAGACATACCCATATCTACTCAAGTCATCAGTGAGAGTGAGAACATAACGATAGCCTCCGCGAGCCTCAACACTCATTGGACCGCACACATCAATATGTATGATTTCTAATAAGTTGGTTGCTCGCTCCATTGTTCCGGAGAACGGAGTCTTGGTCATTTTGCCCATGAGGCATGGTTCGCATGTGTCAAATGATTCATAATCGAGAGACTCTAAAAGTCCATCAGCATGGAGCTTCTTCATGCGCTTGACACCAATGTGACCAAGGCGGCAGTGCCACAAGTATGTGGGACTATCGTTATCAACTTTACATCTTTTGGTATTCACACTATGAATATGTGTAACATCATGTTCGAGATTCATTAAGAATAAACCATTGACCAGCGGGGCATGACCATAAAACATATCTCTCATATAAATAGAACAACCATTATTCTCGGATTTAAATGAGTAGCCATCTCGCATTAAACGAGATCCAGATACAATGTTCATGCTCAAAGCTGGCACTAAATAACAATTATTGAGGTTTAAAACTAATCCCGTAGGTAAATGTAGAGGTAGCGTGCCGACGGCGATCACATCGACCTTGGAACCATTCCCGACGCGCATCGTCACCTCGTCCTTTGCCAGTCTCCGTTTATTCCCCAGCTCCTGTTTTGAGTTACAAATATGAGCAACCGCACCGGTATCAAATACCCAGGAGCTACTACGAGTACTGGTAAGGTACACATCAATTACATGTATATCACATATACCTTTGGTGTTGCCGGCCTTCTTGTCCGCTAAGTATTTGGGGCAGTTCCACTTCCAGTGACCACCTCCCTTGCAATAAAAGCACTCAGTCTCAGGCTTGGGTCCATTCTTTGGCTTCTTCCCGGCAACTGGCTTACCGGGCGCGGCAACTCCCTTGCCGTCCTTCTTGAAGTTCTTCTTACCCTTGATTTCTTGAACTTAGTGGTTTTATTCACCATCAACACTTGATGTTCCTTTTTGATCTCCACCTCCGCTGATTTCAGCATTGAATATACCTCAGGAATGGTCTTTTCCATCCCCTGCATATTGAAGTTCATCACAAAGCTCTTGTAGCTCGGTGGAAGCGACTGAAGGATTCTGTCAATGACCGCGTCATCCGGGAGGTTAACTCCCAGCTGAGTCAAGCGGTTGTGCAACCCAGACATTTTGAGTATGTGCTCACTGACAGAACTGTTTTCCTCCATCTTACAACTTAAGAACTTGTCGAAGACTTCATATCTCTCGACCCGGGCATGAGCTTGGAAAACCATTTTCATCTCTTCGAACATCTCATATGCTCCGTGTTGCTCAAAACGCTTTTGGAGCCCCGGTTCTAAGATGTAAAGCATGCCGCACTGAATGAGGGAGTAATCATCAGCACGTGACTGCCAAGCGTTCATAACATCTTGGTTCTTTGGGATGGGTGCATCACCTAGCGGTGCTTCTAGGACATAATCTTTCTTGGCAGCTATGAGGATGATCCTCAGGTTCTGGACCCAGTCCGTATAGTTGCTGCCATCATCTTTCAGCTTGGTTTTCTCTAGGAACGCATTGAAGTTGAGGGCAACATTAGCGTGGGCCATTTGATCTACAAGACATATTGTAAAGATTTTTAGACTAAGTTCATGATAATTAAGTTCATCTAATCAAATTATTCAATGAACTCCCACTCAGATAGACATCCCTCTAGTCATCTAAGTGAAACATGATCCGAGTCAACTAGGCCGTGTCCGATCATCACGTGAGACGGACTAGTCAACATCGGTGAACATCTTCATGTTGATCGTATCTTCTATACGACTCATGCTCGACCTTTCGGTCTTCCGTGTTCCGAGGCCATGTCTGTACATGCTAGGCTCGTCAAGTCAACCTAAGTGTATTGCGTGTGTAAATCTGGCTTACACCCGTTGTATTCGAACGTTAGAATCTATCACACCCGATCATCACGTGGTGCTTCAAAACAACAAACCTTCGCAACGGTGCACAGTTAGGGGGAACACTTTCTTGAAATTATTGCGAGGGATCATCTTATTTAAGCTACCGTCGTTCTAAGCAAATAAGATGTAAAACATGATAAACATCACATGCAATCAAATAGTGACATGATATGGCCAATCTCATTTTGCTCCTTTTGATCTCCATCTTCGGGGTGCCATGATCATCTTCGTCACCGGCATGACACCATGATCTCCATCATCATGATCTCCATCATCGTGTCTTCATGAAGTTGTCACGCCAATGATTACTTCTACTTCTATGGCTAACGTGTTTAGCAATAAAGTAAAGTAATTTACATGGCGTTATTCAATGACACGCAGGTCATACAAAAAATAAAGACAACTCCTATGGCTCCTGCCGGTTGTCATACTCATCGACATGCAAGTCGTGATTCCTATTACAAGAACATGATCAATCTCATACATCACATATATTTCATTCATCACATCCTTTTGGCCATATCACATCACAAGGCATATGCTGCAAAAACAAGTTAGACGTCCTCTAATTGTTGTTGCATGTTTTTACGTGGCTTCTATAGGTTTCTAGCAAGAACGTTTCTTACCTACGTAAAACCACAACATGATATGCCAGTTTCTATTTACCCTTCATAAGGACCCTTTTCATCGAATCCGATCCGACTAAAGTGGGAGAGAGACACCCGCTAGCCACCTTATGCAACTAGTGCATGTCAGTCGGTGGAACCTGTCTCACGTAAGCGTACGTGTAAGGTCGGTCCGGGCCGCTTCATCCCACAATGCCGCCAAATCAAGATAAGACTAGTAACGGCAAGTAAATTGACAATATCGACGCCCACAACTGCTTTGTGTTCTACTCGTGCATAGAAACTACGGATAGACCTAGCTCATGATGCCACTGTTGAGGATTGTAGCAGAAATTTAAAATTTTCGACGCATCACCAAGATCAATCTATGGAGTCATCTAGCAACGAGAGAGAGGAGTGCATCTACATACCCTTGTAGATCGCGAGCCGAAGCGTTCAAGAGAACGGGGTTGATGGAGTCGTACTCGTCGTGATCCAAATCACCGATGACCGAGCGCCGAACGGACGACACCTCCGCGTTCCACACACGTATGGTTGGGGAATACGTCTCCTCCTTCTTGATCCAGCAAGGGGGAAGGAGAGGTTGATGGAGATCCAGCAGCACGACGGCGTGGTGGTGGAAGTAGCGGGGATCTCGGCAGGGCTTCGCCAAGCTCAGCGAGAGGGAGAGGTGTCACGGGAGGGAGAGGGAGGCGCCAGGGGCTGTGGTGTGGCTGCCCTCCCTCCCCTCCACTATATATAGGGGCCCTGGGGGGGCGCCGGCCCTAGGAGATCTGATCTCCAAGGGGGGCGGCGGCCAAGGGGTGGCTTCCCCCCCCCAAGCCAAGTGGGAGGCGCCCCCACCCTAGGGTTTTCAACCCTAGGCGCAGGGGAGGCCCAAGGGGGGGGGGGGCGCACCAGCCCACCAGGGGCTGGTTCCCCTCCCACTTCAGCCCATGGGGTCCTTCGGGATAGGTGGCCCCACCCAGTGGACCCCCGGGACCCTTCCGGTGGTCCCGGTACAATACCGGTGACCCCCGAAACTTTTCGGGTGGCCGAAACTGGACTTCCTATATATAATTCTTCACCTTCGGACCATTCCGAAACTCCTCGTGACGTCCGGGATCTCATCCGGGACTCCGAACAACTTTCGGATTTCCGCATACTAATATCTCTACAACCCTAGCGTCACCGAACCTTAAGTGTGTAGACCCTACGGGTTCGGGAGACATGCAGACATGACCGAGACGACTCTCCGGTCAATAACTAACAGCGGGATCTGGATACCCATGTTGGCTCCCACATGTTCCACGATGATCTCATTGGATGAACCACGATGTCGAGGATTCAATCAATCCCGTATACAATTCCCTTTGTCAATCAGTACGTTACTTGCCCGAGATTCGATCGTCGGTATCCCAATACCTCGTTCAATCTCGTTACCGGCAAGTCACTTTACTCGTACCGTAATGCATGATCCCATGACCAACCACTTGGTCACTCTGAGCTAATTATGATGATGTATTACCGAGTGGGCCCAGAGATACCTCTCCGTCATACGGAGTGACAAATCCTAGTCTCGATTCGTGCGAACCCAACAGACACTTTCGGAGATAGCCGTAGTGCACCTTTATAGGCACCCAGTTACGTTGTGACGTTTGGCACACCCAAAGCATTCCTATGGTATCCGGGAGTTGCACAATCTCATGGTCTAAGGAAATGATACTTGACATTTGGAAAAGCTCTAGCAAACGAACTACACGATCTTGTGCTATGCTTAGGATTGGGTCTTGTCCATCACATCATTCTCCTAATGATGTGATCCCGTTATCAATGACATCCAATGTCCATAGTCAGGAAACCATGACTATCTGTTGATCAACGAGCTAGTCAACTAGAGGCTCACTAGGGACGTGTTGTGGTCTATGTATTCACACATGTATTACGATTTCCGGATAACACAATTATAGCATGAATAATAGACAATTATCATGAACAAGGAAATATAATAATAACCATTTTATTATTGCCTCTAGGGCATATTTCCAACAGAATCTTCAAAACATCTAAAGGGTCAACTCAAACTGAATGGTAGACATGCAAAATGGAGTGAGTTCATAGAGTCTTTTCCCTGTATTGTCAAGTACAAGAAAGGGGAGGATAACGTTGTCGCCGATGCATTGTCGAGGCGCCATATTTTACTTTCTCAACTTGATGTTAAAATCCTTGGTTTAGAAAGCATCAAAGAATTGTATGCTAACGACTCATACTTTGCTGAACCATTTTTAAAGTGCAACAAGGGGAATGGATGGGAGAAGTTTCACTTGCATGATGGATTTCTATTTGGAGCTAACAAATTGTGCATCCTAGATTGTTTTGTTCGTTTGTTGCTTTTGCTGGAGGCTCACGCTGGTGGCCTCATGGGACATTTTGGATCCAAGAAAACTGAAAGCGTGCTCATTGATCACTTCTGAAAGGATCGATATAGTTGACTAGAGGGGGGGGGGTGAATAGGCAACTAACAAATTTTAGCTTTTCTTTACCAATTTAAACTTTGCATCAAAGTAGGTTGTCTAGATATGCAACTAGGTGAGCAACCTATATGATGCAACAGCAACAAGTATACAAGCAAGCAAGGAATGCAACACAAAGTAAGCTTGCACGAGTAAAGGTACGAGATAACCAAGAGTGGAGCCGGTGAAGACGAGGATGTGTTGCCAAAGTTCCTTCCCTTGAGAGGAAGTACGTCTCCGTTGGAGCGGTGTGGAGACACAATGCTCTCCAAGAAGCCACTAGGGCCACCGTATTCTCCTCACGCCCTCACACAATGCGAGATGACGTGATTCCACTATTGGTGCCCTTGGAGGCGGCGACCGAACCTTTACAAACAAGGTTGGGGCAATCTCCACAACTTAATTGGAGGCTCCCAACGACACCACGAAGCTTCACCACAATGGAATATGGCTCCGCGGTGACCTCAACCGTCTAGGGTGCTTAAACACCCAAGAGTAACAAGATCTGTAAGGGATTAGTGGGGGGAATCAAATTTCTCTTGGTGGAAGTGTAGATCGAGGCCTTCTCAACCAATCCCTAGGAATTCAACAAGTTTGATTTGCTAGGGAGAGAGATCGGACGAAAATGGAGCTTAGAGCAACAATGGAGCTTGGGGATGGAAGAGGTAGTCAACTCGAAGAAGAAGACTCCCCTTATATAGTGATAGAACAAATCCAACCATTATCCACTAACTCAGCCTGCGATGAGCGGTACTACCGCACCAGACAAGCGGTACTGTAGGGCTCTGCGGTGCTACCGCTGGCGCGGCAGGCGCTAGACCAACCCTGTTGCGTTGAAGCAGAGAGCGGTAGAACCGTTGACGCGGTACTACCGCTCCCCCTTGCGGTACTACCGCAAGGCAGGGTTAGTCTAGGCAGGGAAGGCACTGACATATAAAAATACATTCGTGGCTACTTCCGCTGAGTTTCGATCTGTGCAACTGCAAGCCTGGGGCGGTACTACCGTGTAGGGCGCGGATGTAAAAAATTACATCCGCTCTTGCTGTTGTGCCTGTCCTGAGGCCACGGTACTATCGCGCCCATGGAGTGGTACTACCGTAACGACCTGCGGTACTACCGTGCCCCTGGCCGGTACTACCGCTCCTAAGAGCAGTACTACCGTATGCCCCAGCACAACAACACCAGGAGTCCTTCATTTTGCGGAGACACAGAAGAACGGAGGATGCTCCAAAGAGCCAAAGGAAAGGTGGTGCAAAGGAACAGACGTGTACGTGATGATTCCACCCAAACCTTTCCAACACGGACCCCCTCTTAATAGTACGGCTTTCCTACGACTCAAATCCACCGAAAAGAAACACAGAGAAACGCCTTCTTCAATAGGCTTCGAGGGTCACCAAATCGTCTTGTGCCTAGACATGATATATCTGAAATGCTCAATGCACACGATTAGTCCGCAAAAGCATTGTCATCAATCACCAAAACTATTTAGGGATAAATATGCCCTTACAATCTCCCCCTTTTTGGTGGATTGATGACAATACAGGATTTGCACATAGGGATATAAAATGAAACATAGGCAAACCCAACATCTATAAAATGTGGACGGGCTCCCCCTAGATGTGTGCTCTCTAGAGAAATGCTTTGGAATGCACAACACACATACTAGGATCAACACTCCCCCTATATTTTATAGACGAGGCATATCTTGCAATAAAATAACTAATACTAAGCAAGGTGGCAAGATAATAAATATGAGCATAAAGAAACTGACACAAGATAGCATAAGCTCAAGAGCTACTAAGCATGAAAGACAGTAAGATACGCTAGAGTGCATATGTCTTACACCATATGATAGGGAAATACGACTCACGAGCACAAGCCAAACCAAAGCAAGTGAGGTTCAATAGAATGAAAGCAAAGCGACAAAGATAAACAACACGACACGAGACTCGCAAATTATACACTCTCTCCCCCTTTGGCATCGAGACACCAAAAAGGCAGAGAGGACACCTACGACACAGGTGGTAGCCCAAGCTGAAGTGATCATTCGTCACGCTCCTCGTCGAACTCGGCAGCGGGGATGGTCTCCTCCTCAGATTCAGTCCACTGAAAGCCTTGCTTCGCCATCCATTCAGCCTCTGGGGTGATGTGCTTCTCGGACCCGCTTGATATTTCCTTGCCAAACGTCCTCAAGATCCTCTTGTCACGATGGCGACTCTCCTTCTGAGCAACATGAGACCTGTACTGTCCCTTGGACCGTAGACCCAAGAAAATGCAAGTTTCACAAAAAGAGAGGAAAACGGCCTTTGCAATGCAACCTTCAAGCGAACGGACACACCAAGGAGCTAACACACGAGGAAACTCAAACACAAGCTCGGCTTGAAGAAAGAAAGGCAAAAGACAACATGGACCAAACATGAGACACAACCTCTCCATAGAGAGGGCGGTGGCCGGAGCCACCTATGTTTGAGTTAATTGGTATGGCACCACGAAGAATTATCCTTGGGCCCATGACCAAACTCGTCTTTGACGCACAAGTACCATAAAAAATGGCTAATGTGAAAGAGTTGATCAATTTATGCATAATGGGTGGAGGGAGAGTTCATTGAGAGAACAACACTCCCCCTATATCCATGCCTACACCTAAACAAGACATCAAGTTGAGTATGGTAGGGTGTGCAAGGGTTCAAGCCACATTGCTCGAATCAATGATATTTAGCTCATGCCTTAACTCGCGAAATCTTGTTTCATACAAAGGCTTCATGAAGATATCTGCAAGGTTGTCATGAGTGTTGACATAGTTGAGCTCGATCTCCCCTCGCCTAATATGATCCCGGATGAAGTGATACCGAATCTCAGTATGCTTCGTCTTGAAGTGTTGCACCGGGTTGAGAGAAATCTTGATGGCACTTTCATTGTCACACCAAAGAGGCACTTTGTCACAAATGACACCGTAATCCTTTAAAGTCTGCCTCATCCAAAGAAGTTGTGCACAACAACTACCGGCAGCCACATACTCCGCTTCGGTGGACACGAGATACACACAACTTTGCTTCTTAGAAGACCAACTCACCAAAGAGCAACCAAGGAATTGGCACCCTCCGGAAGTTGACTTCCTATCCAGTTTGTCTCCTGCCCACTCAGAGTCCGAATAGCCTACAAGCTTGAAGTTTGCTCCTCTTGGGCACCATAAGCCAAAGTTTGGGGTATGAGCCAAATATCGAAAGATTTGCTTGACCGCCACAAAGTGGCTTTCCTTTGGTGCGGCTTGAAACCGTGCACAAATTCCCATACTCAACATGATATCCGGTCTAGATGCACAAAGGTAAAGCAAAGAGCCAATCATGGAGCGATATACCTTTTGATCCACCGCTTTACCATTGGGATCTATGTCAAGTTGGCATTTAACGGGCATTGGAGTGGAAGCCGGCTTGACATCACTTAGCTTGAATCTCTTGAGCATGTATTGAGTGTATTTGGCTTGGTTGATGAAGGTTCCTTCTCTTCGTTGCTTGACTTCGAACCCGAGAAAGAACTTCAACTCTCCCATCATGGACATCTTGAACTTTGAGGTCATGAGAGCAGCAAATTCCTCATTGAAAGCTTTGTTAGGAGAGCCAAAGATAATATCATCAACATATAGTTGGCACACAAACAACCCCCCTTTGACCTTCTTAGTAAAGAGAGTGGGGTCGATTTTCCCAATTTCAAACCCACAATCTTGCAACAACTCGGTAAGGTGGTCATACCACGCACGTGGGGCTTGTTTAAGGCCATAGAGTGCCTTATCGAGTTGGTACACATGATCGGGGAAATAGGGATCCTCGAACCTGAGGGGTTGTTTGACATACACCAACTCATTAATAGGACCATTAAGAAAAGCACTCTTCACATCCATTTGTTGCAACTTGAAATTATGATGAGAAGCATAAGCAATCAACAAACAAATAGATTCAAGGCGAGCAACGGGAGCAAAGCTTTCACCGTAGTCGATACCCTCGACTTGGGAGTAGCCTTGTGCTACCAAGCGAGCCTTGTTGCGAACAATAATTCCATGATCATCTTGCTTGTTCTTGAATATCCACTTGGTTCCAATGACATTATGGTTCCCCGTTGGCCTTGGTACCAATCTCCACACCTTGTTGTGCTCGAAGTTGTTGAGTTCTTCATGCATGGAATTAAGCCAATCCAGATCCTCGAGCGCCTCATAGACCTTTTGGGGTTCAAGACAAGAGACAAACGTGTGATGTTCATAATAGTTTGCCAATTGTCTACGAGTGCTTACCCCCTTCCGTATGCTTCCAAGCACATTCGTCATGAGATGACCCTTGGTAGTGAGCTTGGATGCAATCTTGGCGGCACGACGCTCCAATTCCTCCTTAGAAGTGAGTTGAGGAGCGGTCACTTGATCATCTTGAGCGTCATCTTGAGCTTTTTCTTGATCTTGAGCTTGCTCTCGATCTCGAACTTGCTCGGAGGAGAGAACTTGACCTTGGACATGACTTGGTGGTTCAACACCATCTTGAGGTTGATCTTGCCGTTGGTCTTGTTCAAGAGGTTGAGGGCCTTCACTTTGTTCTTCGGAAGCGTGTGGGCCTTGGGTTGGTGATGGTTCCACTTGAGTGGAACATTGTCCTCCTTCGGCCACAAGGGGTTCCTCAATGGGTAGGATAAAACCAACACCCATTCTTCTTATGGCTTGGGGAGGAATTTCATCACCTACATCACAAGTGCCACTTTGCTCCACTTGGGAGCCGTTATTCTCATCAAACTCCACATTACACGTCTCCTCAATAAGTCCCGTGGACTTATTGAGGACACGGTAAGCATGAGAGTTTGTAGCATAACCAACAAATTGTTGGGGAATGTAGTAATTTCAAAAAATTTCCTACGCACACGCAAGATCATGGTGATGCATAGCAACGAGAGGGGAGAGTGTTGTCCACGTACCCTCGTAGACCGACAGCGGAAGCGTTATCACAACGCGGTTGATGTAGTCGTACGTCTTCATGATCCGACCGATCAAGTACCGAACGCACGGCACCTCCGAGTTCTACACACGTTCAGCTCGATGACGTCCCTCGAACTCCGATCCAGCCGAGTGTTGAGGGAGAGTTTCGTCAGCACGACGGCGTGGTGACGATGATGATGTTCCACCGACGCAGGGCTTCGCCTAAGCTCCGCAACGGTATTATCGAGGTGTAATATGGTGGAGGGGGCACCGCACACGGCTAAGAGATCTCAAGGATCAATTGTTGTGTCTATGGGGTGCCCCCTGCCCCCGTATATAAAGGAGCAAGGGAGGAGGAGGCCGGCCCTAGGAGGGGGCGCACCAAGTGTGGAGTCCTACTAGGACTCCCTAGTCCTAGTAGGATTCCACCTCCCATATGGAATAGGAAAAGAGGAAGGGAAAAAGAGAAGGAAGGAAGGGGGCACCCCCTTCCCTAGTCCAATTCGGACCAGACCAAGGGGAGGGGTGCGGCCACCCTTGAGGCCCTTTTCCTTCTTTCCCGTATGGCCCAATAAGGCCCAATACGTATTCCCGTAACTCTCCGGTACTCCGAAAAATACCCGAATCACTCGGAACCTTTCCGAAGTCCGAATATAGTCGTCCAATATATCGATTTTTACGTCTCGACCATTTCAAGACTCCTCGTCATATCCCCGATCTCATCCGGGACTCCGAACTCCTTCGGTACATCAAAACTCAATAAAACTGTTATCGTAACGTTAAGCGTGCGGACCCTTCGGGTTCGAGAACTATGTAGACATGACCGAGACACCTCTCCGGTCAATAACCAATAGCGGGACCTGGATGCCCATATTGGCTCCCACATATTCTACGAAGATCTTTATCGGTCGGACCGCATAACAACATACGTTGTTCCCTTTGTCATCGGTATGTTACTTGCCCGAGATTCGATCGTCGGTATCTCGATACCTAGTTCAATCTCGTTACCGGCAAGTCTCTTTACTCGTTCCGTAATACATCATCCCGCAACTAACTCATTAGTCACAATGCTTGCAAGGCTTATAGTGATGTGCATTACCGAGTGGGCCCAGAGATACCTCTCCGACAATCGGAGTGACAAATCCTAATATCGAAATACGCCAACCCAACAAGTACCTTTGGAGACACCTGTAGAGCACCTTTATAATCACCCAGTTACGTTGTGACGTTTGGTAGCACACAAAGTGTTCCTCTGGTAAACGGGAGTTGCATAATCTCATAGTCATAGGAACATGTATAAGTCATGAAGAAAGCAATAGCAACATACTAAACGATCGGGTGCTAAGCTAACGGAATGGGTCAAGTCAATCACGTCATTCTCCTAATGAGGTGATCCCGTTAATCAAATGACAACTCATGTCTATGGCTAGGAAACATAACCATCTTTGATTAACGAGCTAGTCAAGTAGAGGCATACTAGTGACACTCTGTTTGTCTATGTATTCACACATGTATTATGTTTCCGGTTAATACAATTCTAGCATGAATAATAAACATTTATCATGACATAAGGAAATATATAATACTTTATTATTGCCTCTAGGGCATATTTCCTTCACAAATATGCCCTCTTGAGCTCTAGCCTCAAATTTAGACAAACGAGCACCTTTCGTGAGAATGAAACACTTACACCCGAACACCGAGGTTGGGCTTGTTACCGGTGAGTATCTCATATGGAGTTTTGTTCAAGCCTTTGCGGAGATAGAGCCGATTTGATGCATGACACGCGGTGTTGATGGCTTCGGCCCAAAAGTTGTATGGAGACTTGAACTCCGCCATCATGGTCCTTGCCACATCCATCAACGTCCGGTTCTTCCTCTCCGCTACACCATTTTATTGAGGGGTGTAAGGTGCGGAATATTGATGCTTGATCCCCTCATCACTAAGAAACTCATCCAAGGTGTAGTTCTTGAACTCGGTGCCGTTGTCACTTCTTATCGTCAAGATCTTTGCATTGTGTTGGCGTTGAGCTTCATTTGCAAAATCAATGATGGTTTGTTGGGTCTCACTCTTCCTCTTGAAGAAGTATACCCAAGTGTATCTTGAATAATCATCCACAATCACCAAGCAATACTTTCTACCCCCAAGACTATCAAAATATGGAGGCCCAAAGAGATCCAAGTGAAGGAGCTCCAAAGGCCTCTTCGAGTAAATGATAGTCGTCGGAGGGTGAGCCTTCTCATGTAGCTTTCTTCGATACAAGCACTGCAAGCACGATCTTTGGCAAAACTAACATTTGTTAGTCCATGGACATGGTCCCCCTTGAGAAGACTTTGCAAAGATCTCATAGACATGGGCTAAACAGCGATGCCAAAGCCATCCCACATCAACTTTAGCCATTAGGCATGTCGCGGTCTTAGTGGGTCGCTCCGAGAAGTTAATCACATAGAGACCGTTCTCGACATGCCCAACAAAGGCTACTTTAAGAGTCTTGCTCCACAAGAGGGCCACGGTATCAATATCAAACAAAGTGGCAAAGCCCATGAGTGCAAGTTGACGAACGGAAAGTAAATTGATGCAAGGGACTCAACAAGCATGACCTTCTCGATCGTGAGATCATGAGAAATGACAACCTTGCCAAGTCCCAATACCTTAGAAGACGAGGCATCACCCCACTCGACATTGGTGGGCATAGATGGAATCTTGTGCACGTCCACCACCAAGTCCTTGCTTCCGGTCATATGATTAGTGGCTCCACTATCGAGCAACCATGATGTCGGCATTGTGGGAACGGGGGTCCCCAGACTTGCCTGCCTGCGGCCCACGGCGTGGCTGAGCTAGCAGGCCGTACGACCCATCTTCATCAACAAGGCATCCAAGACCCTCGCGAGGGGCCAAGCCTCGCGAGGCGGACGACGCAAGACCTCCTCAGGAGCGGACAAGCCAGGAAGGCTCACGAGGAGCAGAGATATAAAGGCGGGGCAAACCTCACGAGGCCCTCGTGACGTGAGCCATGACGATCGACACCAGGCAGGCGCCAGCGCGCTCAGCGTCCTTGTTTCCTCTTTGGTGCTAAGGAAGCCAGCGCAGGCGAGGAGTACCGAGGCATCAGGCAAAGGTTGCTATATTGGTGCAACGAGACCAAGACCAGGAGGACGGCGAGATGGAGGTCATCGTGGAGCCCAAGACGGCGTCACCACCAGAGCTTTTCGCAGGAGAAGACCACTTTTGTCAGGATAGCTTGTACTAGCTGTCCCCCTTCAAATTTGCCCGCCGTTGTTGGCTCCCTTCCCGCTCAATATTTGGGAAGAGGACCAGGGCCTCTATAAATAGGTCTAGCCACCACAGTAGTAGGGAGATCTCGAATAGATCGAAAGCCAACACTAGCACAAGAACACCTCAACCTCAGGAGGCTGTTCTTCCCCTTGTACTGTTCTTCATCAGCCCAAGAGGCAATCCACCACCACCACACTGCAGTAGGGTATTACACCACAACGGTGGCTCAAACCAGTATAAATCCCGTGTCTTTCTATGTTGCAAGTTCGTCGACTTCGTCCGCGAGATCTTAGTGAGCTAGGGCGTAGATCGGTGGGAGGGAAAGACTTCGCGCGCACCCCAGTGTTCGAACCTTAAGGGTTTGCCGGAACCCCACATCCAACATTTGGCGCGCCAGGTAGGGGTGCGCCGTAGCTTCCCTTCCATCAGTTCGTCGCTCCGTCGCTCCATTGTCTCCATGGCGGACGCTCGTCGTGCTCGAGATGAGCGCCGGGCTGCCCTCACCGCCCGCGTTGCTCAGACGGCTCCTGTTGGCGGGCCACCTCATCGTTCTCCGTCTCCCGCCGCTAACGCTGCCACCGGCCCGGTGGGGAATGAGCAGCAGGCATCCTCGCTGCATCCTTCGGTGCGGCAGGACGGCCGCACCGCCACACCATCGTTAACCCCGGCCGGTTCTTCGTCTCACGCACGCCGCGCTCCCATGGAGGCACGGGACGCACTCCTTGCCGCAAACGAACTCCTGCGCTACCGCCCCATCGACGACCTCTATGAGGAGTGGCTCGACCGCGTCGCCGAGCTCGTCCGCGCCGCAGGGGGCTCCCCGGTGCCGTCCCTCTCTCTACCTCACCCTCAGCCAGCCACGGGCGATGAGGCTCATGGCGCGCCTCCACCACCTCTGCCCCAAGACGGTGCCTTGGCACCAAGGCGCGCGGCCCCACGACATGATCCGCCACGCTCGGTGCCCGCACGTGAAGAGAGAAGCTGCCAAGAAATCCCGCGGCCGCGAGAAGCTGCACCTGCACTCCCCGGGCCGCCTCGTCAAGACCGCGCACCGCCCGCAGCGGCGCCGCGCAGACCTCGTCAAGACCAAGCTCCACCTCCGAGGCGGGCACCAGCGACCATAGCTGGCTGCCGCACTTTCACCCCCGAGCTGCGTAGCGTTGCTTGGCCAGGCAAGTTCAAGCCATATCTGCCTCCTCGCTATGACGACACCGCCGACCCCGCGGAGTTCCTGCAGCTCTATGAGCTGAGCATCAAAGCAGCCAACGGCAATGAGAAAGTCATGGCGAACTGCTTTCCCATGGCTCTCAAGGATGGGGTCCACTCCTGGCTCCTGAACCTGCAGCACGGCTCGATCTCCTCCTGGGACGAGATGCGCGACCGCCTTGTCGCCAACTTCCAGGGCACTCGCGACCGCCCGCCGGCCGCGGGTGACCTGCGCCGCATCAAGCAACAACCGGGAGAGACCCTCCAAAAGTACATCCAGCGCTTCAACAACACCCACCTCAAGATCCCCAAGGTCACGGACGAGGCCATCATCTCCGCGTTCTCCGACGGCGTCCGCGGTGTTAAGATGAAGGAAGAGCTCGCTATCCACGAGGAGCTCTGCACATCTCAGGAGCTGTTCAACCTGGCGACCAAGTGCGCAAGAGCTGAGGTGGGGCGCCTCTCTCTCCTCGAGCTGCCAGCTGCAGGAGCGGAGGAGAAGAAGGCCAAGGCCAAGGACATGAAGCGCAAGGAGGCAGTGGTGTTCGCAGCGGAGACCGACACCAAGCGGGGCAGAGATCAGCCCGAGTCATCCAAGAACGGCCGACCGTTCTGCGCATTCCACAACCTGAACACCCACAACACCAGTGAATGTCAAGAGCTCAGAGCCATACGGGAAGGACGCTTCGGTCGACGCCCCGAGCGCAACGACCGGGGCTACGGCCGTGGAGGAGGACGTGGAGGCGGACGCTGGGACGACCGTGGCCCGCGCCAGGAATGGCGCGACAGGCCTCGTGAGGACCGCTGGCAGGACCATCCTCGCGAGGGCGCCTAGAGGGATCAGCCTCGCGAGGATCGCCCCCAAGGCAACACCGGTCTTCCCCCGCTGCCGCCACCGAGAAGGAACGACGACCACCATCAGGACGAGGGGGCTGGGGGCTTCCAGGAGCCGCGCACAATCGCCTGCATCTTGGGCGGCGCCCAGGCCCCAGCCTCTCAGCGCATCTTCAAACAGTTCGCTCGCGAGGTGAACGCGGTGCTCCCCAAGCTCGAGGCCACGCGCCCGCTCAAGTGGTCCCAATGTGCCATCACTTTCAACTCGGCAGATCAGCTCAAGTGCGCGGCCACTGCCGGTGCCCTCCCGATGTTGTGTTCCCCAGTCATCAGCAATGTGCAGGTTACCAAGAC
Organism: Triticum aestivum; assembly: GCF_018294505.1. Taxonomy (NCBI): domain Eukaryota; kingdom Viridiplantae; phylum Streptophyta; class Magnoliopsida; order Poales; family Poaceae; genus Triticum; species Triticum aestivum. The sequence continues at coordinate 460,640,047 of NC_057805.1, read as the reverse complement.
CCTCATCGACGGCGGCGCAGGGCTCAAAGTCCTGTCCGTCGACACGTTCGACAACCTCCAAGTGCCATACGAGCAGCTCCAGCCTACCAAACCTTTCTTAGGAGTGACCAACGGTTCCACCACACCGATAGGGCAGGTCCGCTTGCCTGTCACCTTCGGAGAACGCAAGAACTACCGCACCGAGCTCATCGACTTCGACGTCGCGCACATCCGCCTGCCGTACAACGCCATCCTCGGGTATCCGACCCTGGCCAAGTTCATGGAAGTCACCCACCACGGCTACAACGTCCTCAAGATGCCGGGAAGCGGAGGAATCATCATGGTCTCGTGTGAAGAAAGAGATGCGGTGTGCTCCCTTGAGCGCGCCTTCCAAGCTGCAGCAATCGACGACCCCGACAGCAGAAGTGAGGGCCCTCCGGAGGCCATCCCCAAGAAGAAGCAGCTGCGCCGCACAGGACCTCAGGAGGATGGCAACGCGGCAGGAGCCTCATCAGGATCCGCGTCCATCCCACGGGCGCCTCCCTCCATCGCATAGGAAGGCGCGCCCGGCGCCCTCCTCGGATAGGGCTCGGGGGCTCTCTTTTGGAGGGCCTCAGACCTTGCCAACCTCACGAGGGAGGCGTTTGGGCACCACTTGGAGGCGTGCTTCGCGGCACGTGTCCCTCAGGAGAGCACAGGTCAAGGAGTGCCCACCACTCAGGAGTTCATCACCAAGACCACTCAAGAACTGCAAGACGCAAGAGCCATGCGCGGCGACAGCCGCTCACGAGGCGCGGCACCACATCCTGGCGAGGATGTTGGGCTGCGTGTCTACATCGACGTCCTCGGGCTCAACAGGGCCCCATCTCAGGAGCGCTTCTGGCCATTGCGTGTGGGCCTCTGCGAGGGCCTGCCACACAACTACGTTCGCATGCCCTTCGACTTGCCGAGGATGGCGTCAGCCTATCACCGCAACATTCGGCGTGTCCTGGCGGCTCAGGAGGCCAGGTACCACGCCATCCTGGAGGAGATGGAGACGGTCTTCAGGGAACCTCCCGAGCCCCCAGAGCCTCCCGAGGCTCAGGTCTCCGGTGGCTCGTGAGGAGCCGCTCCTTCGACGCACGCCTTCAGCTGCACCAAATCTACTTCGTCTACAGAACCAGGTGACATCTTCCAAGCTCGTTTAGCTGGGAGCGCCCCTCGGGCTGCATTATTCCCAGGCCACATGGGTCCATCCCTGTGGCATGTATCCCTTTTGCTTATGTCTTTAGCTTACCTTGTTGGGGCGCCCCACGGGCTGCATCATCCCCAAGCCGCTTGGGCCAGACCCAGTGGCATGTATCTTCCTGCATTTACCTAAGTTGATCTGCTTTCCATACTTAACCTGCCCACGGCTATCACCTGCTCGACCATCGCCTCCCACGGGGGCCTTCTCACAGGCACGGCGCTGGTGCATGGATCCGTCCCTGCCACGTCGACAAATCTGAGCGGCCGAGCTCTGGCTCGCGGCACGCCCCGCGCACGTCACCTCACCAGGCCCTCAGTGCCTTCACTTCATCCAAAGCAACCAGCGGCAGGCTGACAGCTATAACGGCGAACCATGTTTCTGCTTGTGCCTGTTCACAGGGATCCCCATGGGAAGGATAGCAGGCGGCACCGCGAGTCTCCTTTTCTCTCGTGCAATTCGCTTGCGCGTTAAAAGGGGGGCTCCTGAGCATCGCGACTCAGGAGCTCTTACTGGCTCTCCAGCCCTCACCCCCTGGCCTTGCCCACGGCATCGCGACCTGGCATACCAGCGGCGGCTGAGCTTGCTCGAGGGCCGGGACCTGAGGACGCAGAGCACTAAGGAGAGCATGGAGAGGGAAACTCGTATGGGCTGGCCTGGCTATGCCGCACAAGTTGGCGTGCAGGCCTAGCGCACCATCAGGAATCGCCACGAAATCAACAAGATAAGTCCCGCCCTCGGATCGGCTAAATGTTCGGGCCTAATGGTCACTCATGCCTTGCTTCAACCCTGTTGCGGCCACGTCGACTCCCTTTCTCGCCTTACCATGGCTGCTTGAGCGCTAAGGGGGACCTCCTGAGCATCGCACCTCAGGGGCTCTTACTGGACCTCGGGTCGCACACCTCCTGGCCTTGACCACGGCACGCGACCTGGCATACCAGCGACGGCTGTAGCCTGCCTGGGGACCGGGACCTGTCAGCGTAGAGCAACAAGCTATCGCGAGGAAAGAAAGGGGGGACCGAGCCTTAACGGGACATGCGTTCACCAAATTCTCGTAACAGGGAAGATAGGCACAAAAGACATTACAGACCCTTACATGCCCCCATGGGGTAATTCATGATTCTTCGCAGGGAACAAAAGCTAAAACTAAGGGGGATCCTATCTACACCCTCCCGTGGTAGACGCCATCATCAACAGTGGGCCACGGGAGGCCGACGCCAACCCCATCCAGATCAGCGGCGGTGACGGCCCAACACTGCAGCTCTGCTCTGAGCGCGGCGAGAGCTCGGGGGCACGTAGCTGTCGTCGCTCGTCTCCGGAGTCTCATAGAGCTCAGGAGAGCTGCTGGACTCCCAAGGGCTGCTACTGCTGGAGTGGCCGCGAGCGGAGCGCACGTCAGCTTGACGCTCCTCTCCGGAGCAGCACTCAAGGCGGCGGCCCTCTGCATCAAAGACCTTGAAGAAGAGCGTGGAGACGCCGTCGAACTCAAAGTGGATCGCGAGGGCACCCCTCGTGCAGCAGACCCGCGCGATCTCGCCCCAGCCGCGAGTCATGAATATCTTGCCGGCGGGGACCGCTTTGATCTCTGCTCCGGTCGCCGGAGTGCTGCAGTCGGCGTGCTGCAACCAGAGCTCGAGAGGCCCCCTCAGCGGCAACACGTCGGAGAAGAACCGCAGGAAGCAGATCTAGGAGCTTGGAGGCATCAGCGCCCACAGCACCAATTCACGCGAGGAGTCCGTGGCGTGGATTCCGGGGGCGACGGCACGTGTCGCTGAGGCGCGGCAACCCCGGACGCGGCATGGGCGGTGCTGTTTGTCGCTCCGTCCACCCGAGACCTCAGCTCGGGCGTACAAGGGTAGCGGGTACCCCGGAGGAGGCCGCTCGCACCAAGGCCTCGTCGCCACCTGCATCGCCGCTTCATCACGATGATCGACCGACCTCTTCTTCGGCGGAAGTGGCCCCGGGTCATCCCGGGGAGCCTTTCCCTTCTCTTCGGCAGAAAACCTTCTGATAGGCGCCATTGTTGTTAGTAGTGGAGCAAGGAGGAAGAAGCAAGCAAGCGAGGAAGAGATGGGCAACGGGGGCTCCGCCCCGCTCTCCATTTATAGCAAGAGAAGGCCAACCGGCGCCTCCCATGATCGCAGGTAATGATGGTTTTCCTTGCATGTCGCAGGGACTTGCCAAGTCATGCAGTTGCCGAGGCAGCGTGGGGAAGCGGAGACGCCCATGTCCAATCAACCACCACACGTCAACCGAGGCCGCAGGCTTTTGGGGCCCGCGGTGCTCCGAACTTGACCCTTGGCTTCGCCGCGAAGCCAAGCCCGAGCGCACCTTGGGCCCGGGGGCTACTGTCGGCGTTCTGGGAACGGGGGTCGCCAGACTTGCCTGCCTGCGGCCCACGGTGTGGCTAAGCTAGCAGGCCGTACGACCCATCTTCATCAACAAGGCATCCAAGACCCTCGCGAGGCGGATGACGCAATACCTCCTCAGGAGCGGCCAAGCCAGGCAGGCTCATGAGGAGCGGAGATATCAAGGCAGGGCAAACCTCACGAGGCCCTCGTGACGTGAGCCATGACGATCGACACCAGGCGGGCGCCAGCGCGCACAGTGTCCTTGTTTCCTCTTTGGTGCTAAGGAAGCCAGCGCAGGTGAGGAGTACCGAGGCATCAGGCAAAGGTTGCTATATTGGTGCAACGAGACCAAGACCAGGAGGACGGCGATACGGAGGTCATCGTGGAGCCCAAGACGGCGTCACCACCAGAGCTTTTCGCAGGCGAAGACCACTTTTGTCAGGATAGCTTGTGCTAGCTGCCCCCCTTCAAATTTGCCTGCCGTTGTTGGCTCCCTTCCCGCTCAATATTTGGGAAGAGGACCAGGGCCTCTATAAATAGGTATAGCCACCACAGTAGTAGGGAGAGCTCGAACAGATCGAAAGCCAACACTAGCACAAGAACACCTCAACCTCAGGAGGCTGTTCTTCCCCTTGTACTGTTCTTCATCAGCCCAAGAGGCAATCCACCACCACCACACTGGAGTAGGGGATTACACCACAACGGTGGCCCGAACCAGTATAAATCCCGTGTCTTTCTGTGTTGCAAGTTCGTCGAGTTCGTCCAAGAGATCTTAGCGAGCTAGGGCGTAGATCGGTGGGAGGGAAAGACTTCACGCGCACCCCAGTGTTCGAACCTTAAGGGTTTGCCGGAACCCCACATCTGACACATGATCCCCCACCGGAAGCAAACACCTACAAGAGATCAATGCTTGGTTTTAGGTACCCATTTTGTAATGGGTCCTTTGATGTTAGTGACAAGGGTCTTAGGAACCCAAATAGACCATTCAATGTACTCATAAGGTGAACCAACAAATTTAGCATAAACATGCCCATCACTAGCATGGCATAAAACATAGGAAGGGTTAAAGTCGCCAGCTTTGTTGGAAGGGGTGGCATTGCCCTTCTTGACACTACCACCCTTCACATTGTTCTTCTTCTCCTTAGAAGCACCCTCTCCCTCTTTCACAAAGGTTTGCTTGAGAGGAGGAGGTCATTTGGCCTTGTCATTCTTCTTCTTGTTCTTGGACTTGGGTGCGAACCCAATTCCCTCCTTGGCCACAACTTCCTTTTGATTGCTCAAAAGATCGTTGAAGTTCTTCTCACCTTGGATGCATGACACAAGGCCTTTCTCAAGTTGCTCCTTCAACTTCGCATTCTCCTCAACAAGATGCACATGCTCACAATAAGGGTTAGTAGCATTTGCATTACCAATTAAAACCATATGAGGAAAAGTGGCTTTCTCCTTGGTTAGCTTCACTTGGAGTTGATCATGAGACTCTTTAAGACTAGCATGAGTACCCTTCAAGGCCTTGTGAGCCTTTTCAAGTATATCAAACTCCTCCTTGAGTCTAGCAAGATCAACCCCAAGTTTGGCCTTCTCGGAATTTAGCACACGAGATACAACGAGAGCATGATCAAGATCTTTCTTCAATTTAGCATGGTCATCGTTGTGTGACTCCTCAAGAGCCAAACGGTGATCGCGCTCTTCCTCAAGCGCATTAGAAAGATCCGATATCTCATCAGCATGGTCACGACTATGCCCCTCCATCTTAGAGATGGTTTCTTCGTGAGCCTCGATCATGTCATTGGCTTCACCAAGTTGTTCCAAGAGAGCAACAAAGTGCTTCTTGGATTTACCCTTGAGCTTACTCATAAAAGACTCAAATTCATTTTCCTCCTCATTAGACCCCTCATTTTCATCAATGCAATCCGTCAAAGAAGGATTAGTAATGATGGTAGTTTTGATGTTGGGGGTTACCTTGTTGGTGGCTTTATCCATGAGGCACTTGGCGGTGATGTTCTCATTGGGTGAGTCGAAGAGAGACACCCGTGGAGTTGTCACAATGGCAACAGAGGCCATGGCAACCGACTCACCGTCGTCATCATCATCATCATCCTCATTGTACTCTTCTTGTGCCACCAATCCCTTGGGAGGAGTCTTATTGGTGAAGTTGCTCTTGTTGGGGAAGGACTTGGCCTTGTCTTTTCGGATGAGCTTGCCACCATTGTCTTCCCTCTTCTCATATGGGCACTCCGCAACAAAGTGGCTCACATTGCCACAATTACAGCAAGTCCTCACTCGTTGCTTGCCCTTCGCGCCACTTGTGTTGTTCTTGTTGAAGTTGGGCCTCGTGTTCTTCTTGCTCCAAAATTGCCTTGAAGCGAGAGCCATGTGCTCATGATAAGCATATTTTGTGTCTTCGGGATTGCTCTCCTCTTCTTCCTCTTCTTCCACACTAACCTTGGCTTTCAAAGCAAGGTTAGGCTTCTTAGCTCTTTGAGAACGCAATACCGCATTATCGGCGGTCTTGTCCAAGATCCTCATTGCCACAAACTCATCCAACACTTCACTTGAGGACAAGGTGTGGAAGTCTGGCCTTTGATGGATGACGGAGGACATGGCCTTGTGGTAAGGCATCATGGCCTTGAGGAACTTGCGCTTGATCCAATTGTCATCCGTATCCTTGTTCCCATGGTCTCGGAGTGAGACCGCAAGAGTGGTTAACCTCCAGTAAAGATCACGAGGTTCTTCATCTTCATTCATTGCAAACTCATCGGCTTCATCTTGCACCACTTCATAGTTGGAGCGTTGAATGCTTGCGCTTCCCTTGTAAAGGGAGACAACATGGTGCCATGCTTCCTTGGCCACGGTGAAAGGTCGGAGATGTGCAATATCTTCGGATGGAATTGCATCTTGGATGATGAAGAGAGCATTCTCGTTGAATTGATGATCCGCTTCTTCTCTAGGGGTGAAGTTGCTTGGGTCATGCGGATAGAAACCTTGCTCAATGATTCTCCAAAGATTAGTATTAACATGATTTAAACGATGTTTAAAGCGATATACCCAAGCATCAAAATCCTCATTTTTCACAATCTTAGGGGGAGAACCGGCATGATTCAAATGAGTGGAAGGAACCGGTCCTCCATAAGTAAGCGGAGGTTCAACATGGGCAAAGATGCCATTTCCACTTCTACCACTAGATAAAGGAACTTTTTCACTCATAGCTTCCCCTTTATCAGAGTTAGCATCCGTCACCTTGTTAGTGGGATCACCCACTTTCATAGGTGCGGTGGATAGCTTGAGGCCTTCTAAAAACTTAGAGAACATGCTTTCAACCTCGGTCGTCATGGAGGTTTTCAATGTGTCCAAAGCCGCATTGAACTCCTCACGAGAGTCCGAGGAACCCCCATCGGCCGTAGACGAGGACGGAATCACACCGGGGTGCTCCTCCACATCATCTACGGTGTCAACCATACTCTTCGTACGACAAAGTCCTTAATAAAGAGACGAGGCTCTGATACCAATTGAAAGGATTGATATAGTTGACTAGAGGGGGGGTGTGAATAGGCAACTAACAATTTTTAGCTTTTCTTTACCAATTTAAACTTTGCATCAAAGTAGGTTATCTAGATATGCAACTAGGTGAGCAACCTATATGATGCAACAACAACAAGTATACAAGCAAGCAAGGAATGCAACACAAAGTAAGCTTGCACGAGTAAAGGTACGAGATAACCAAGAGTGGAGCCGGTGAAGACGAGGATGTGTTACCGAAGTTCCTTCCCTTGAGAGGAAGTGCGTCTCCGTTGGAGCGGTGTGGAGGCACAATGCTCCCCAAGAAGCCACTAGGGCCACCGTATTCTCCTCACGCCCTCACACAATGCGAGATGCCGTGATTCCACTATTGGTGCCCTTGGAGGCGGCGACCGAACCTTTACAAACAAGGTTGGGGCAATCTCCACAACTTAATTGGAGGCTCCCAACGACACAACGAAGCTTCACCACAATGGAATATGGCTCCGCGGTGACCTCAACCGTCTAGGGTGCTCAAACACCCAAGAGTAACAAGATCCGCAAGGGATTAGTGGGGGGAATCAAATTTCTCTTGGTGGAAGTGTAGATCGAGGCCTTCTCAACCAATCCCTAGGAAATCAACAAGTTTGATTGGCTAGGGAGAGAGATCAGGCGAAAATGGAGCTTAGAGCAACAATGGAGCTTGGGGATGGAAGAGGTAGTCAACTCGGAGAAGAAGACTCCCCTTATATAGTGATAGAACAAATCCAACCGTTATCCACTAACTCGCCTGCGACGAGCGGTACTACCGCACCAGACAAGCGGTACTACCGCAAGGGCCTGCAGTACTACTGTAGGGCTCTGCGGTACTACCGCTGGCGCGACAGGAGCTAGACCAGCCCTGTTGCATTGAAGCAGAGAGCGGTAGAACCGTTGACGCGGTACTACCGCTCCCCCTTGCTGTACTACCGCAAGGCAGGGTTAGTCTAGGTAGGGAAGGCACAGACATATAAAAATACATCCGTGGCTACTTCCGCTGAGTTTCGATCTGTGCAAAAATCCGACACGGTACTACCGCAAGCCTGACGCGGTACTACCGCGTAGGGTGCAGATGTAAAAAATTACATCCGCCCCTACATCCGCTCGTGCTACTATGCCTGGCCTGAGGCCACGGTACTACCGCGCCCATGGAGCGGTACTACCGTAACGACCTGCGGTACTACCGCAAGGTCCTGCGATACTACCGCTCCTAAGAGCTGTACTACCGCATGCCCCAGCACAACAACACTAGGAGTCGTTCATTTTGCAGAGACACGGAAAACCGGAGGATGCTCCAAAGAGCCAAAGGAAAGGTGGTGCAAAGGAACAGACATGTACGTGATGATTCCACCCAAACCTTTCCAATGCGGACCCCCTCTCAATAGTACGGCTTTCCTACGACTCAAATCCACCGAAAAAAACGTAGAGAAACGCCGTCTTCAATAGGCTTCGAGGGTCACCAAATCGTCTTGTGCCTAAACATGATATATCTGAAATGCTCAATGCACACGATTAGTCCGCAAAAGCATTTTCATCAATCACCAAAACTACTTAGGGATAAATATGCCCTTACAACTTCTTTTGGCCGCGAATGAGACGTGACGTGGAATGCTACACGATGAGATGCGATATTTGTCACAAAGCTAAGTCCCGCTTGAATCCTCATGGTTTATATACTCCTCTGACTATTTCGAATACTCCGTGGGAAGATATTTCTATTGATTTTGTTCTTGGTTTACCATAGACTAAGAGGGGGAGTGACTCGGTGTTTGTGGTCGTAGTGCGTTTTAGCAAAATGGTGCATTTTATCCCATGTCATAAGAGCGATGATGCTTCACACATTGCTGATCTATTTTTCAGGGAAGTTGTGCGGCTACATGGAGCACCACACACCATTGTTTCAGACCGTGACACCAAATTTTTGAGCTAATTTTGGAAGACCTTGTGGGGAAAACTTAGCACCAAGCTCCTATTTTCCATGATATGCCACCCACAAACTGATGGACAGACCGAAGTTGTCAACCGAACATTGTCCATGATGCTAAGAGCAGTCACCAAGAAGAAATTGAAGATGTGGGAAGAGTGCGTACCTCATGTGGAGTTCGCGTATAATAGGTCGGAACATGCGACCACTAAATTTTGCCCATTTGAACTTGTTTATGGATTCAAACCTATCGCTCCCATCGATCTTTTGCCTTTGCCATTGTAGGAACGAACCAGCCTTGTTGCAAGTAAGCGTGCTTGTAACGCCCGGATATTTAAGCTACAGTAATCCTCTGCTAATGATGCCACATCACCACCGTTACTGTTGCTGATCTCATTTAGATTCAAACCGTTTCAATTTTCAAATTCAAGTTAAAGTCCAAAACTCAAAGTTTTCAAACATGAAAACTAAAATGTTCAAAGTGTGGAAAATATTCCACAACCAATTGTGGTCATGACCCAACATTTTTGTAAAGTTCTTAAATGCCCTAAACTAATAGAAATAGAGGTTTTAAAAGAAAAAATTGAAAGAAATAAAAAAGGGGAAAGAGACACGCCCCCCCGCCCCTGGGCCTTATTCCCCTAGCCGGCCCAGCGACCCAGCTCCCCCTCCCGCGTCGTCTTCATTATGCGGGCGACCGAGCACCTGCGCCCGTGTCACCGCCTGACCGGCTCATCGTTCCCGCACCGCGGCAGCGCCTAGATAAGGACGACCCCTCTTGGCCTCGTCAGCCCCCCTTCCTCCTCGAGATATTTTCTCCCCTCTCCTCCTCCCTGGTCACTCTCTCTCTCTCCCAGATCCACAGCGACCACGCCACCGTCACCATGGCCGTCGTTGATTCACGCGCCCACCATCGACCTCGGGCCCTAGGACCTTGTCCAGAAGAACCAGCACCGTATGCTACGTCGTCTATGCCCACCAGGCCTCGTGTTATTGTAGACTCGAGAACCATAGCAGATATAGCATGGAACATAAACATAATGATGAACACGAAGATAAATAATAACATTTATTATTGCCTCTAGGGCACATCTCCTACAGACTACCACTTGCACTAGAGTCAATAATCTAGTAAATGCAAATGCACTTCACACCTATGGCATACCGGTGTAAAAATGCTTCGCTTGTGGTATAGCCTGATGTCCAACAGATCTGACAACTTCAGCTCCGTGTGTATCTTTGCATATCCTTGCGTTTTCACACTTCCACAAAATTCATATTTTGTGTGGACTTGTCTTTGTATATATGTGAATCACAGGTCAAACCTTGATTCCTCAGACTGAGCTATGGAGCAACTATCTGCAATAGTGTCCCATTGACCAAAGCCATTTTGGAACTATACTAAGTTCATGAATGAAGTATATGATTCAACATCTTCGTTGTCACTTTTACAGCGTCAACATACTTAGCCTTTGTTATTGAATTCACCACAGTAACTTGTTTAGAACAATTGCAACTTACCGTGCCACCTTATTGTGTGCAACACAAAACCTTTATCTTAAATGAAAAATCGCACGGAGCTTTGATGAAGACTGTATCGATGTAAGCTTTTACAATGGACTCCTCATGATCTCCGCTTGCGAGAAAACATGTCATCAGAGCTACTTTAGTACTTAATGACCCTTTTTCACCGTTGTCCCATGATCAGTACTTTTGATCACTTTGGTATCTATACTCGCAACATCTTGGGAGTATCGGATATATCTGGTTGTCTTACATACCATGGAATACATGATTAATCCAAACACAAGAGTGTGTGGGATCTCCATCATGTATTTTGCTCATCAGTGTTTTGGGACACCGAGTCTTGCAAAACTCTTTCCATGTGACTTCGGCAAGAATCACTCCTTGTCGTTCTAATGCTAAAGGTTTTAGCATCTTGTCAATATGTATTTTTGCTTAGCCCCATTAGGTAAATCTATCTCCATAGATTATCATGCCTAATATCAAGGCTATTTATCCCAAGCACTTCATCGAAAAACTATTTTCAAATGAAGTCCTAATTCGTGTCAAGGAATTCATTTCCGTTAACAATGTGTCAAGCACACAAGGTTTTTAGGAATATTATTATGCTCCCACTTACTTTCTGAATCACAAGCATCTTCGTTACCCATTGATGAAGTCAAACCCCTTTGACCATTTCATCAAAACGCGAAAATTCCAACTCCATTTTGCTCTCTTCTGTCCATTGCTGGAACTATGAAGTTTGCACACTCACTAGCATCCTCTGGATTGACAAAATACCTTGGATTGTAACACATGCAAGTCCTTGGTTTCATTTCCATCAGATGGAAATCCATTGTCATCCATGTTTCATATCTCATGATTTGAAATATGTATTAATTGCTAGTTCAACCCGAACCGACTTTCAGCATCGCTACGGTGAAACAACCTCATCATAGTCAACTCCTTGAACTTGTTATTGCAACAAGTCGAGCTTCATGGATAAAACATTTTTATCCGTATCAGTTTTTAGTTCCATGAATATTCATTAAACTCTAAGTCTTCCGAAAGGTGTATCAAGATTTTAATCTTGAATCACTTATATGGAAACTATCTCAGATTGTATTGGCATTTAGCAAATTCCGGAGTCAGGGCCCATCAACACTTCCTTGTGTATCGTAGGTATACTATCGTCTAACAACAATATCTTGTATGCGCACCTGAGAGGTTTGCGTGAGTTTTTCCTACGTGGTTCAGCTGCAAGTTCGACCGAAGTCCATACATCTCATGTATAGGCTTCTGTATGAGTCGCAATAGGAAACTCTGGAATCACTTCCAAGGTCTCTTTCCTTTTATCTGATGAAGAAGATACTGTTATATCACCGAGTTGCATTGTTCTCCCACTCACCTTTTTGGAAGAACCATTTTCTTCAAAAAAATACATACCGTCTTTTGTGGCAAACCTATTTGCCTCGGTATAGTGAGGGAGGAATACCCAACATTTTGGGATAACGTACAAAGTAGCACTTGTCTGATTTGGAATAGGTCTGTAATTTTTACACAAGCCCCATATTCCAAATGTTAAGAAAAGATATAACATGGTTGGGCGTACCATACCATGCCGGCATTTCAACAGACCTGATGGAGCTCTTTTCAGTGTAAAAGCCGCAGTCTCTAAAGCATTACTCTAAAAGGGATAATGGCAAATTGATTTATGTCATCTTTGATCTTACCATGCTACAAATGGTTTGAATACATCTTCACAAACATTCCACTCACAGTGGTGTTCCGGGAGGTGTAAGTTATGAAACTCTTTTCACAACTCATTAGACATTCGCTAAACTTGTAACTCAAACATTCCTTTCCGCAATCAAATTGCAGAAACATAATTTTCTTGTTACAATAATTCCTACTTCATTTTGAAAACCTTTTGAATGATTTCAAAAGATCTAGACTTACTTCTCATCAAGTAAGTATCCAACTATCTGCTTGAGTCATTTTTGAAGATAGACAAATCCATTGTTTGCAACATCATTTATCGGACTACATACATAAAAAAGGTATGATCACCAATAACTTCGTTGCTCGTTCCTTATGGCCTGTGAACGGTATTTCAGTCACTTCATTTCTCGGAGGAAAAGTGCAAGTGTCAGATGATCAAAAAACAAACGACCTCAAAATCCATCATAATGGAATTTTTCCATGCGAGTTTCTCCAATGTGACCAAATGCAGTGCCACACTTGTGTGGTATTCTTTTAGTCTTGCGACATTTAGCGTCAGTGTTATGGATGTATCATATTACCATCAATATTCATAACATATGTCCCATTGATGATGGTAGTATGGCCCTTATGTTATTCATAACGCTGAACATCAAAAGTTCTCTTATGATCAACCTTCTTGCAAGATACCTTATGCAATGGGCTAGAGTGTGTAAAACTCTATAATGAATTACGAAAATAAATAGATAGGAAATACATCGATGGAAGGTATAGTAACTTTTACTATGTTCCCAGCGCATATCTAAACCTCACTCTGGCAAGTCATTCAGGCCGTAGTAGTTCTTGTATCGAGTTGCAAGAGAATGCAATCAAACGAATATTCCTGCCATCAACTTTTAATCACAATTCCCAAGAACTATTTCTTTTGACCAGCCTTCCTAAACATCAATAACTTGTATGACTTTCATACATGAGCTGGACATTCCAGGCTTCACTCTTTTTGCCTTTATACTTCTAAACGTTTATCTTTTACTATTTCTCCTACTCTCAGAAGAAGCACCCAACTTAAGAGTGGCGTTAGCCTAGAACTTCTTAGGCGTGTAAGTCACACTAACACCCTTCGGACACTTCCTTTCTCTTTAAGTTGTTGTTTTATTCACCTTTCACCATATGACAGGCGTTCTTCTGGATCCCTCTCTTATCAGTCTAATGCATAGTAAACACTTTATTAATAATTTGCAAACAAACATTGCTTTGGATATCTCATATCTTTTAGCCTTTGTTTGTCTCTGAAAAAAATTCCAGTTTCCATGAATATCACATAGCTATCCCAAACTTCCGAAGTTCGGGTCTCATGGAAGCAAACGTATTGCACTTGACTGAAATGGAATTCTAGCTTTTGGATCGAATGACGAGAGTCACATTATCCATAGCATTAGCGGGAGGATACCAAAATCATGCGATAGTACAAAGTCCTTCTCGGCACTCTTGAGGACAATCCTCACATTACGTTACCAACCGTAAAGATTTAACCAGATATATAACAACTATTCAATTTTAACAAGGAAGGTGGAAACGCGAGCCATTATTCTACAACAATTATGCAAAACACAATTAGACAGTGTTCATAATTAATTGCACTAAGAATTAAACAAGTTAATTCTACAGCGCTCTGCCACTCAAATCAATATCTCTCATAATCAATTGTGAGCAATTCAAGATCCATATTACAATTCAACGCCAAGGATGTATCCATCTCAAGTGACGATAATTGCAATCGGTAGGCCAACTTGCCAATTACATCTCTATGTGACTCTTGTTCATCTTTCGATGCGTGTGTTCCGAGCTCATGACTTTCATGCCTGAAGGTCAAGACAACCAAGTAATCTCGCTGCGAGGTCTCAACTCACCCGCCTCACACTTCTCTAATCGTTCGCACCCATGTATCCATGTGATACCCCAAAGAGATAGGTGCCGTGACGGTGCTATTGTAGCGATCCGACCTTAGACGGTAAAATCTCTGTGTATATGTGTCATCCCTGGATCGGTAATGCTGACACACACAGTACTTGAAGGATTTATAACAGAGTAGCAATCACACACTTATTACATCGATAGTCTCAAAAGAGAACTTATTACAATAAATATGGCTTAAGGCCATCTAAATAAGATAACAGCGGAAGGCTTGGAAGATAAAGTGAGTCCATCAACTCCAACGGCATAGCTGAGTGCACGACAACGACCTAGCACACCGTACTCTTCGTCTGAAAAGTTTGCAACATGATATGTTGCAGCCCGTAACGGGTCAGCACATGGAATATGCTGGCAATGTAACACAGTAGAGCAATGAACAAAGTAAATGCTATCACTACATGCATATATGGCTGGTGGAGGCTCTATGGTTATGATGTTTTGCGAAAGCCAATTTTTCCCTACAACAAAGGAATATATTTTATTTAACTATCATGGTAGTTGATAGACATTGAGAATGGTAAATCCCCATCTCAATCCCAATTAAACAAGTAATTACCAACCCAACAAGTTAATTTAGAGTGATGAAATCAACATGATAATTCAAGAACCAGATACTCAAAATTGTCCATAACCGGGGACACAGCTAACCATGATTAGTTTGTACACTCTGCAGAGGTTTGCGTACTTTTCCCCACAAGACTCGATCTCCCCCGTTGGATTTCTCGCATCACAAGGTGTTTGAGAAACGGATGACCGAGACATAGTCTTTCTGAAGAATTAACTCTTTACTCTGGGTGGACAGTTACACCTACTTTCCCCTACATCTGCTAGCCCACCACTGAAAGAGGTCATGCAACATACTTAACTATGCTAGAGCCCATAATAGCTTGTGGCTGTACACGGAAGTTTCTAGCATGAATAATCTTATGATCCCTTTGAGCCTGGGTGGCGAACCAAAATGACAGCACTGGTATTTCCCCAGGTGCCCGCAACCAATCCACCCAGATGTGTATGTATGTAGCCACCTTAAGTTAACCATTAATTAACAATCTCACATCTATCATGGATACACTCAAACCCAATCCACGTCTATGAGCATAGCATGGAAATATAAGCATAACGTAGAAGTAACTCCCAAGGGTTTGATAATAAAAGGGCAATAGGTTCTACCTCATCAACTACTTCCCAGTACCCACATCTTAAGAGATCCTACTCATGCAATATGTGAGGGTTGTAACTAATGCATAAAAATTGGGTATGAAAATAGTATGATCAATGTGTTACTTTCCTTGCTGACGATCCGCAAACCCTAGAGACTCGTAGTAGCACGCTTCGCACTCCGGGAATTCTATCGCAAACAAACAATAGCATACATAAGCACTCAAGCATAGATGCACGGGTAAAACTCAAATAAGAAGATCAAATCTGAAAGTTCAACTGAAGAGCTTCGATTTGCAAAAATAATCAATCGAATCGGAGCTACGGAACTGAAACTACGGTCAAAAGAACCTCGAAATCAAATCTGCTTGAAACCAAATTTTAAATTGTCAAAACCTTGTTCAAGTTTATTAAACAGAAAGAGGGGCTCGAGACGAAGATTTTGGCGTTGGTTTCACTGGATTTGGACAAACGGTTAAGAAACGACGAGGGTTTGAAGTTCAGGGGCTAATCTGCGATAAAAATAATCGCGGATAGGTCCCTGGCCAAAAATAAAATAAAAATAAAAATCTATCGGACAAACGTCCGCTAACAGAGATGAACGGACGAATTCGTTCGTTAAAACGAACGAACGAACGAACGAACGTTCGCAAACGAACTAAACCGAGAAAAGACCAAACCGGTCTGAATAAATTAAAGAAAACCGATCTAGGGTTTTGAAGAAAACCGGGCGGTTTTTACCTAAACCAAAAAAACCGGCGACGAGATCCGCGAAGTCCGGCGCGGCTCCGACGGCTTCCGGCGGGCGGGGCGGCTGCACGGGGCGACGACGGGGTGGTGCGGCACACGGGGCAAGCGGCGCGCGGCGCGGGGTGGCGAGGCGGCGGCGGCGGGCGCTGCTTCTGCTGCGGCGGCTCGGGTGGCGATGTGTGGCGGGGATGGCGGCATATAAGGAGGGAAGGGGGCGGGGCGGCTTGGAGGAGGGCAAGGGCGGCGGCGGTCTCCGGGTCAGTGACGGCGGCGTGCGGCAGGCGGAGACCGGCTCGGGGTCGGCGACGGGCGCTCGGCCGGCTGGGCTTCGGCCCAGTCGGTCCGAAACTTTTTTTAAAATAAAATTCCGCCGAGAAAAATCCTAATAAAAATATAAAAAATACTAAAAATTCCAAAAACAATTTTCACCGTCTAAATAGAATATTTAGAACATAGTGAACATTTTCTTGGCCTAAATATGCAATTTTGAAAAATGCATATTTTTCTAATTCAAATAAAATAGCAATAAAATAGAAATAAAATTATTTATTTGATTTTAACATTTTTTCCTCCAATATTTCTTTTATTTTGGAGAAGTCATATTATCTCCTCTCAATTACTTTTATATTTGAAATATTTTTTCAGAGAGAAAAATAATTGAAACCAAAGTGATCCACTTTTCAATATTTGAGAAAGTTTCAAATATGAAAATAATAAAATCCCCAACTCTCTCCGTTGTTCCTTGAGTTGCTTAGGATTTTTAGGATCCAAAACCAAAATGCAAATAAAATATGATATGCATATGATGGCCTATGTATAACATTCCAAATTGAATTTTTTTGATGTTACAAACCTACCCCCCTTAAGGTGAATCTCGCCCTCGAGATTCGGGTTGGCTAGAAAATAGGTGTGGGTGGTCTTTCCGTAGATCATCCTCTCGTTCCTAGGTGGCTTCATCCTCGGTATGGTGGCTCCACTGAACTTTGCAAAACTTGATAACCTTGCTGCGTGTGACTCGGCTGGCAAACTCGAGAATCTTGACTGGTTTCTCCTCATAGGTCAGATCACTAACCAACTGAATTGCTTCCAGGGGCACTGTATCTCTCAGAGGAATATCGACCATCTCAGCATGGCACTTCTTCAACTGAGAAATGTGAAACACATCAGGAACTCCTGACAGTCCTTCGGGTAACTCCAACTTGTAGGCCACTTCTCCCAGACGTTTCAAAACTCGGTATGGTCCTACACATCTCGGGGCTAGCTTTCCCTTAACTCCAAAACGTTTAACTCCTCGTAGAGGCGACACACGAAGATATGCTCTGTCTCTGATTTCATAGACTACCTCCTTGCATTTTGAGTCTGCATAACTCTTCCATCTGGACTGAGCTACCTTTAGTCTATCTCGAATCAACTTAACCTTCTCTTCTGACTCTTTCATCAAATCTGGTCCAAACAACTGACGGTCTCCAACTTCATCCCACATCAACGGTGTCCTGCACCTCCTTCCGTACAAAGCTTTGAAGGGTGCCATCTTCAAACTGGCTTGGTAGCTGTTGTTGTATGAGAACTCTGCGTAGGGAAAATTATCATCCCAACTAGATCCATAATCTAGCGCACAAGCTCTCAACATGTCCTCCAGAATCTGATTGACTCTCTCGGTCTGTCCATCGGTCTGCGGATGAAAGGTTGTACTAAACTCTAGTCTGGTTCCCAAAGTCTGGTGCAATTGATGCCAAAACTTTGAAGTGAACTGTGTTCCTCTATCTGATACGATGGTCCTCGAAACTCCATGCAGACATACGATCCTGGTCATATATATCTTGGCCAACTTCGCACTTGTATAAGTGGTTTTCACTGGGATAAAGTGAGCTACTTTGGTCAGACGATCCACTACTACCCAAATAGAATCATATCCCGATCGGGTCCTGGGTAATCCGGTGATAAAATCCGTGCCAAGCTTATCCCACTTCCATTCGGGTATCGGCATAGGCTGCAGTAATCATGCTGGCTTCTGATGTTCTGCCTTCACTCTCTGACATACATCACATACTGCTACATACTCGGCAATATCCTTCTTCATTCCTGTCCACCAGAAACGCTCCTTCAAATCCAAATACATCTTGGTGTTTCCGTGGTGTATCGAGTACGGCGAGTCATGAGCTTCCTGAAGTATCAACTTCCTGATCTCTACATTATTGGGTACATAAACATGGTCCTCAAACCACAAGGTGTCGTGCTCATCCTCACGAAAACCTTTGGCTTTTCCTTTGCTCATCTTCTCCTTTATCTCGGCAATTTCTTTGTCATCCTTCTAAGCTTCTCGAATCTTTCCCAATAATGTCGACTGAACTTCCAATGCTACAACAAAACCTCTAGGGACTATCTCCAAACGAAGCTCCCTGAGATCTTCGGCCAACTCCTTTGGCAATCCTCCGCTTACGAGGGTATTGGCATAACTCTTCTGGCTCAAAGCGTGTGCTACGACATTGGCCTTGCCTGGGTGATAGTGCAACTTCATATCATAATCTTTTATAAGCTCCAACCATATCCTTTGCCTGAGATTCAGCTCCTTCTGTGTGAAAATGTACTTCAAACTCTTATGATCCATGTACACATCACAACTATTTCCAATAAGAAAATGTCCCAGGTCTTGATCGCATGCACTACAGCTGCTAACTCCAAATCATGCGTGGCATAATTCAACTCATGCGGTCGAAGCTGACATGAGGCATATGAAACAACTCTTCCGTCTTGCATAAGTACACCTCCAAGTCCTAAGCGAGAAGCGTCGCAATACACTTGGAAATCTTTGCATATATCCGGCAGAATCAACACTGGGGCTGTAACCAAACGTTTCTTCAACTCCTGGAAACTTGCCTCACATTCATCTGTCCATTTGAACTTGGTGTCCTTCTTCAACAACTCCGTCATGGGCTTCACAATCTTAGAGAAGTTCTCAATGAATCTCCGGTAGTATCCCGCGAGTCCAAGAAAATTGCGGATCTCTCCTACTGAGGTGGGTGCTAGCCAATCAGTGACGGACTGAACCTTGGTAGGGTCTACTGCTATACCTTCTCCTGATATAACATGTCCAAGAAATCCAACTTCCTTCAACCAAAACTCACACTTGCTGAACTTGGCGTATAACTGATGTTCCCTGAGCTTCTCGAGAACTAGACGCAAATGCTCCTTGTGTTCCTCTTCATTCTTCGAGTACACCAAGATATCATCAGTGAACACCACAACAAACTTATCCAAGAACTCCATGAACAAGTTATTCATCATACTCATGAAATAGGCAGGGGCATTAGTCAATCCAAATGACATAACAGTGTACTCATATAGCCCGTACCTTGTGGTGAAGGCTGTCTTAGGTATATCCTATTCTCGAATCTTCAGCTGGTGGTATCCTGATCACAGATCGATCTTGGAGAATACTTTAGCTCCTTGGAGCTGGTCAAACAAATCATTAATCATCGGTAGCGGGTACTTGTTCTTAATCATCACTTCATTCAATGCCCGATAATCAACAACCATTCTCAAGGATCCGTCCTTCTTCTCAACCAAAAGCACCGGGGCTCCCCACGGTGACGAACTTCATCGAATGTAACCTTTCTCCCATAAATCCTTGATCTGCTTCTTAATCTCCTCCAGATCATTTGCGGGCATCAGGTATGGTCTCTTCGATATCGGTCCGGTGCCTGGCAATAGCTCTATCAAAAACTCAGTGTCTCGATCTGGTGGCATGCCTGGTAACTCCTCTGGAAATACATCCGGATAATCCTTCACTACAGGCACTTCCTCCTGAACAACTCTGGAGAGAGAATTTACTTGGGTCCTCCTTGGCGCATGCCTGATACATACTTGATCCTTTTTCCCTCCGGTGTGGTGAGCAGAATTGACTTACTGGCACAATCGATGTTTCCCCATACATCGATAGCCAATCCATTCCTAGTATCACATCCAATCCTTGTGACTCAAAAATTATCAAGTCTGAGGGGAAAACATGCCTACCTATGGTTAATGGCATCTGAAAACATCCTTGGCTTGCCATGTACTCCGCTCCTGGCGAGCTTACTAACATAGGGGTCCTAAGAACCTTGGTGGGCAACTTATACTTATCCACAAATCCCCTTGAAATGTATGAATGCGATGCACCAGTATCAAAAAGAACGATTGCAGTAAATGAATTAACCAAAAACTTACCGATAACTGCATCTGGCTGCTCTTCAACCTCCTCCGCGTTAATGTGGTTCACTTGTCCCCTGTTGAAAGGGTTGGGCTTCTTCCCAGAGCTTCCATTGCCATTTCCATTCTTTGGTTCAGGACACTCATTGGCGTAGTGTCCAGTCTTCCCGCACTTGAAACAAGTAATGTGACTTTGGTCCTTCTTGGCGGGTGTGGCTGGGTTAGAGCGATTCGGATTACTGCCTGCTCCATTCCCATTTCCATTCTTGGGGCCACTATGGTTATGCAAACTTCCTCCATTGTGGGTATGGCCTCCATGGTTATGGGTATATCCTCCCGAGTTCAGGGTAAAACGAGGCTTCTGCTGAGCTCCTGAATTGTACTTCCCTTGTCCATACTTCCTTTTGCGGCTCTCATTGTGCTGCTGCTTCCCTTCAATCATAAGAGCCTTGTCTACCAACTCCTGGTAGTTGTTAAATGTTGCCACCATTAACTGCATACTCATCTCATCATTCAGCCATTCCATAAACTTCTCCTGCTTAGCGGCATCTGTGGCCACATCATCTGGGGCATAGAGGGCTAACTTACTGAACTCATCCACGTACTACCCCACAGTACGATTTCCTTGGCGCAAGTTGTGAAACTCATGCTTCTTCATGCTCATAGCTCCAGTAAGACATGAGCAGTGCGGAATGCTTGCTGAAACTGCTCCCAAGTGACATTGGCTATAGGGAAAGTGGCTGTGTAATTCTCCCACCATGAGGCTGCGGGTCCATCCAATTGATGTGCGGCAAAACGCACCTTCTCAGCATCTGTGCAACCTATGGTGGTCAACTCCCTTCCAATCTTGTGTAGCCAGTCATCAGCAACTATTGGCTCGGTGCTATTGGAAAACACCAGCGGCTGCAACCTCAGAATATGGGCTAAGTTGTTAACTAGAGGTGGTGGTGGTGGTGGGTTGTTGTTGTTGCCTTGGTTCTGGACTAGTAGCTGCATCAAGGCATTCTGCTGTTGAATCAACTGAGTGAGCTCCGGTGGGAAGACAAATCCGGGGTCACGTCTCGGAGGCATCTGATGGGTTTAGAGGGGAGAGATTAGAATAGAATGAGGTCTAATGAGAAAGCACTACCCATATGCACATGAGACAAACACATTCACATCACACCAAAATCAATTCAAACAAGGGCATACAATCGATCTAACTATCGTTACAGTGCTCAGACTACTAATATATACATGGGAAAAAATACTACTAATAATATGGTGGTCTACTAGAAATTTTGATCGGTGGAAGACTCCATGATATCTGCTCCAGCTTCGTCTTTGTAATCATCATCACTACTGTCGGGGTCGGAGTCGGTGTCATCGATGATGATATAGTCTTTAGAACGGATGTCATCGGGATGGTCGTCATCTCCTCCTGGCGCGGGGTCTCCCATGAATACTCCTAGCTTTCTTGTCAGTTCGTCATTCTTCTCCACTAGTATTGCAATTTCCTCCTCGTATCCATCGCGCATAGACTTGAGTTCCTCTTCTAGTTCCATGTTCCTGGTCATCACCTTCTTCAGATCTATCATACTTGCGCATATTTGGTTCTCCTGGTGACGAATGTGCTGGTTTAACTCCTAGATGAAAGCTGCAATGGACCTGCCCCTCCTGGTGCTCATTATCTCCCGTTGCTCATCTCAGCGCCCACATATCTGGTAGATAGTGTCCTTAAGTTCCTTGTTATAAACTTCGCCGATGCGTCTCATGGCGATGTGGGCTGCCATGCTCGTTCCTAGACTCCAGGTTGGTGCATCAAAGGAAAACTCTATGGGCTCAGTGACTGGCGTGAATGTCCTTCCTGGAACTTGAACTCGAATCATCCAACGCTCCTCTTCTGGTAAGGTGGCGGTGTAGGTCTCGGTGAAGCTTGGTATTCCGATATTCAGGTACGTAGTGACTTCCTTCAAGTGTCTCCCAAAAGGTGTGTCTTCATCCGGTTGTGTAAACTTGTTCCTTGAGTCCACCATTTGTGACACCCCAAAATTTTGACCTTGTTTTTATTGATTAAAATTTTGCCAGAAAAAAAAACTTTTCCATTTGTCTTGATTTACCCTTTTGGTATGATGGGTTTTTACCTCAAGTGGGAACTTTCCAAAAGTATCATTGGACTTGTATGCCCTCTCTATAAAAATAATTCTTTATCAGTGGATTTACTTGCATAATTGTTTTTCATAAGCTTTATTTCTTTTAAGATGATTTTTTTAGTTTGGAGCCTGTTTTGCACTGCAACCATTTGCCAAAAGCTTTTAAAACTTTCACCAAAATTTGGGGATGTCAGGTGATGTTCCCACATCACTTTTATGCAAAAATATCTGTTGGTTATTGGAGATTTTGAGCTCTACATCAACTTTTCAAATCTGGTCCAGTGGGCACCTTTGCACTACAACCTATTTAAATATTTCTTTAAAAATTCTTCCAAGAGTTTGGAGAGGTCAGTTGATGCATATAATTCATCTTCATGCAAAAACCCAGTGTTGTTCTTTGGAAAAATTGAGTGGATCAACCTCTTTTGCATTCTGGTCCAGTTTGGTGATTTGTACTGCAACCCTATTTTATTTTGCTCTAATAACCTTGGACTTTTTCCTGCTGGTAGCCCTCCCTGCAAAACCCTTAATTCCAGGAGAATGGACCCATTGGAGGATTTTAAGTGCATGCAATAAGACCTCCTTCTTTCTGTCCAAAACTGTGGTTTTGCAAAACTTGCACTAACAAGTTTCTGGTTTTGCCCCAATGATCTTTCCATCATCACCTACATCTAAAGAGACCCTGATCTAGAGATTTTGGCCACTCCAAGAGTTGTTTAGATGCACTTGGCATTCTGTCGAACACTTGGTGTGCATAGTCAGTTTTGGGCATCTTTCCTAGTTTGCACTATGATCTTGTTCCACTGACCCAGCAACCTTGTCCACTAAACTCCTAGCTATCCCCATCCCAGTCCTGTTAATTGCCAGCCTCACCCTCGCGCTCTAGACTGCCCTGGCATTTCGTCGAGCATGTCTCGTGCGTGCTCTGGGCGCGCCCAGAGCGCACGTTATGCACGCGCGCGCACTGAGCCGCCGCGTCGCACTGCCGCCCTCGTCGCGTCCCGTCCCTGGCCCCTGCTCACCTGCTGAGCCGCGCACTACCTCGCCCTCTCTCCACGCCACCTCTGGCGCCCCACAGCGCCGCTGGCAGAGCTCTTGGCGGCACGCCGGCGTCGGCAGCGAGCTCTGCCATCGTCGGCACCGCCCAAGCCACACCAGCGCGGCAGCTGCCCCTATGAACAGCTCGAGCTTATCCCCAAGCCCGTCGGCACGCGCTTGTCGCCGCCACGTCGCCCTGCAGCTACAGCATCGCGGTCGCCGGCGATCTTATCCTCGGCCGCGCGGGACCAACCTTGAGCGCCTATTTAAGGGATCCCCGAACTCGTTCAAGACCTCAGGCGACCCCAGGCTTCCCCCCTAGTTCTCCTCGAGCAGTGGATTGGCCCGGAGAGGCCATCTTCCCCAACTCCGACCGGTTCGGCCGCCGCTGCCCTCCGGTGCCATACGTCGCAGCCAGCCACTCCCCCGCCCATCCAACGCCACCAATCGCTTCCCCTTGATCTTGCGGAGCTGCCCAGCGCATCAGCCTCGATCGGAGATCACCGGAGCCCAAAACTCACTTCCCTCCCGTAGCCCTTTCCGCCGCGGAGCTCGCCGCCGGCAACTCCTCCCACCACCGTCGACCCAGCGACCACCCAGAGGACCGCCCCGATCTGGCGGGCCCATCCCTGCCCTCAGATGCCCTCGAGGAGCCGCCGTTCATCGCCGGCGATCGCCGGAGTCCCGCTCCCGTCGGGCAGAGAAGAGGAGGGAGGGGGAAGAACGGTCAAACCTGACTAGTGGGCCCCCTGGACCCACTGTCAGTGACCCGCGTACCGCCCACTCTGGTTAAGTGAAGGCGCAGAAGTCCTGAGTACGTTTCCTCTGCTGCGAAAGCGTATTCTCTCCCGAACGTTTTCTTTTTTCTGGTTTTTATTGAAAACAGAGATTTGACCAGACTTTGACCAGCTATATCTTTTAAAATAAAACTCCAAATGAGTTGATTCTTTTTCCTACCTCTCTCAAATTTCATCTAGTTTATTTTCATATTTATTTCAAAAATATTTGAGACAACTTTTTGTACTGTGTTTGAAATATTTGTTATTTGAATATTTTTCAAAATAGGAAATGGAGAGTGAAGAAAACTTTCAAAAAGTGCACCCTTTGCATACTCTTGAAGGCAAGCATTTCTGAACTTTGGCATAATATTTTTTTGTGTGGTGTTTTGATACGGTTGCAACACCACTTGACGTGGAACATGCGTTATTTTGTGTGACGATAAAGTCACACACCTGAGTACATTCTGGAGATACCTTGCTATTATTAATGGATATGTTGATGATAGTGGTCATCCTCGTGAGCCCCTCATGCATACCGGAAGGAAGCCGGGAGAGTCGTGGTCTTGGGTAGACACGAGCTTGTCCCTAGTTTCTCGTACGGACGAGTGTGTCCGGTATGGCATGATGAGTTTTGATGAGATGTGATTCTGTCTGTTAATGAAATCTTTTGGTTGTGATAATTCTTTGGTGAATACTTGGACCACCTGAGTCGGTCGTAGGTCGAGTCTTGTTCAGTAACTTCCCCTACTTATTTTTGTACTACCACTTGTACCTGTCGCAGACAAGGTACGGTTCAGTAAGTTGTCAACCCCTTACCAAGGCACACACCGTACAGAGAGGCCATGGTGGAAGATACCGGGTGCATCCGGTAGGCATGCCACCTGGTCCGGGGGCATGGGTGTTTCCGGTTGGGACCGAGAGGGGGGCACCCCTTAGAGCGCGCGTATATAAATTTGATCCCATGCTACGTCGAGGTTGTAGCCTCCCCACTTAGAGTTTTGCTTGGCAGGTGTCGTGGGTGATTCCAGACACCGGTAAGTTAAGCTGGTGTGTGCAGGTCAGGCGTGTTGTCAATTAAAAGGCCGTAGGCGGAATTAGTCCCGATGGACTAAATAAATCCGTTACTCGTGGGAAAAGAGTACACCCTCTGCAGAGGACATATCTTTTGGATAGCCATGTCCTTGTGTAAGGACAACAGTTTGAGATGGGTCTATTGACGGTCTTCGGATGGAGACACGGTTAACTGGATTATAGTAACGGTATTCGGATGGAAAACGGATAGACTAGATCTTTTGATAATGATTATGCTAGTAACGGTCTTTGGATGGAGAAACGGCTATACTAAATTCTGTTCATGACCTGTGACATGTGAGGATTTTGTTTATTATTATTTTTGGACTAACCCCTTTTTCATTGTTTGGATTATTGAGTATCCTTGGGACGGTTCTACCTCCTGGATATTCACTGTGATTATTCTTTATAAGCCCTTTATGTGGTGTCGCTCAGACGCCCGACTGTGGCATGCTTGTTATTTATTTATCCTTTATAAGACCTTTATGTGGTGTCGCTCAGACGCCCAACTGTGGCATGCTTGTTATTTATTTATTCTTTATAAGCTCTTTATGTGGTGTCGCTCAGACGCCCGACTGTGGCATGCTTGTTATTTACTTATCCTTTATAAGCCCTTTATGTGGTGTCGCTCAGACGCCCGACTGCGGCATGCTTGTTATTTATTTATCCTTTATAAGCCCTTTATGTGGTGTCGCTCAGACGCCCGACTGCGGCATTGTTAATTTATTTACCCTTTTTGAGGAGTCGCTTCAGACACTCGATCAGCGCGTTCTTTTCCTTTCTCCCGTATTACATGTTCATATTCTCCTGCATACTTGCATTCCCAGATTTTTCGTTTAATCGTGACAGACGTTTTCATTTACCAAAATATTTCGGAGCATGTTTGATATATATTATACCCGTGTTCTTAATGTTTGCTAGTACATTCAGACGTACTCACTGGTTTGTCCCTGGCTATTGTCTTGGCCAGATTTCTTGCGTGGAGAAGAGCGTTGCAACGACAGCCCCGGAACCCTTGTAGAGGTGATAGCAGCCTCGCGAAGATAGGAGTTATCCTGGTCAGCTGTTCTTGTGGGGAATGGAGTCCCATAGACGCAGATGTACCACAAACCGCTTCCGCCATCAACCTCTTGAAACCAAATGTTGTACTCCTAGGCCACAACGGTCTTGTACTACATATTTTTGTACCTTGCTTGGAATTCTTGTATCAAGTTGGTGCCTCATCAGCTAACAGTAATCCTGGGGCTGGTGAGCACAAAGGCCATTTCTTTGGGAAATTAATATCCCGAAAATCCGGTCGTGACAGACTTGGTATCAGAGCCAGGCTGACCATTGGCTAATCCTATCTTAGCCAGGTCAATAAACCTAGGTTAACCAAACCACCAGACCTTAACCTAATCCCGGCCAAGCTTCTCGCGTAAGATAGCCCCACAGTGACCCGACGCCTTTCGGCAGACGGTGCCCAACCTATCAGCCTAGCCCGTCGATCACGCGCCAGTGACCGATCGTCTCATTCGCAAGCGTGCGAAGGAAGACCCCGCTCCCTTTTCCCTATAAAAAGGGCGCACTAGCCTCAATCCAGCACAGCACGGCCTCTTTTCCAAACCAAGCCACGATGCCTGGTCCCATTGTTCACAATGAGACCACAGCAACCAACCTGGGAGGTTTTGTGACCGTGCTCGCAAACCTCACCCGCCGTGCCTATGCATTAGAAGAGCCTCCCGAATATGTTGTGTACCAAGGACCCATGTACGGTGAGAGCCGTCAGTACTGGGCCACTGTGCACATCTATGGTAGGGGGCTGTCGCCAGAACGCCCCTACAGGTTCACTGGGAGGACAACTTCCTTTGAGCCACAGGCCATCCAACTGGCAGCCCGGGATGCTATAATTCAACTCCGGCACTTGTCGCCCAGAGTGAATTGTCGCTCGTTCTACTACTATCCCAGTCGTGACGGGTATGGTAGGCCGCCTCAGGTTGCCAACGGAGATCACGAGACAGATCCGGCACTGTTGCATCTGGTGCGCTATGTAAGTGCACTAGAGCAACTGTTCGATCAAGACACCCTTGATATGATCGCAGCCCGAGGAGAGCTGGTTCGCCGAGCCCCGGCGAGGGGAGAGACGGAGCCCAACGCCGACAACCCAGTCGTGCTGTTCGGACACCCGATCGATCCTTTGAGGTCTGCCCCAGCCATCAACCAGAGTACTTTTGTCACGTCCCTAGCCTTGCTATGCACTTGGACTAGCTTGGTTGCTGCATCATGTCTAAATTTCATTTAAAGTTGAATTGGGGATTGTTAAACCCTAGCACCAAATGAATTCAACTATGTTCAAAATAAAAAATATTTTCAATGAACCCAAAATGCCCTTCAAAAATGTTCATTATTTATGGAAAAAGGTTAAAACCTTTTCCAGAGGTCATGCACATTTTTCCAAGGCATTTATGGTCATGCACATTTTTCCAAGGCATTTATGGAAGGATGCCGAGCGTGTGCTCGCCGCGCGCGCCCACACGCCGAGCCACCTCCTGCTTCCGCCGCTGCTTCGACACCAGGACGTCGCCACGCGCCCCTAGAACTCTCTCACTCTCTCCCAACCTTCTCCCTTTCCCCTGGCCCTCTCCCTCGCCGTTTCCCCCTCCCCCCACCGAACGCTCCTACCGCCGCCGACTAGCACCACCGCAGCCACAGTCACCGCCTCGCCCCTCCGTCATGCCCACGAGCTCCGCGCCGTCTTCCTGCATCGTCTCCATCAGCCACGCATCGCCGGACACCGTGTGAAGCCCCCTTCGCACTCGTCTTCAACCTCGGGCGCCGGAGATCGCCACCGCTGCCCCACCGATTCCAGTGCCTCCCCGAGCTGACTGAGACCGCCTACGAGACCGCTGTGAGCTCTACTACGTTTCCCCTCTTTCCCCGTAGTCTTCCCCCCCGCCGTAGCCGTGCTAGCCACCCTACCGAGCACCGCCGTCCGCCATGGACGCCGGGCATGGCGCTGCCGTGCTGCTCCGCTCAAGCCGACGAGCCTAGCGAGCTCCTAGATGTACCAGGGGGCCGCAGATCCCCTTAGCAGGCCCCGTTGTACCCTGCAGCCCCGCGCCTGCATCTAGCCGAGCTCCGGCCACCACCATTGTTGCCGTAGCCATCATCTCCGGCCACCCCGCAGCTTCCCGCGTGATCCCTGGATGCGCACGAGGATGGGCATCCCTCTGGTACTTCCAGTGCGTCGAGCCGACGCCTGTAGCGCCGTCCCGAGGAACTCCGGCGTGCCTCCGCCGCGCTGGATGGTCGCCGGCGGACTAACCCCGGCCGTGCTGACGTGGCCAGGTTAATTAGGCGTTAACCACCTCTTAATCAAACCCAAGAGTCACAGACAGCCGGGCCCCACCTCATAATTAACCACAGGGTTATTCCCTGCTTTAAATTAAGCTAATGCTTTGACCCCGCCACCTCAGCGTTGACCTGGGCCCCACAGTCAGATTTGACTTTGGTCAATGCTGACGTCACCCTGATGCAATGCTGACGCAGTATTACATTTTCTGGATTTATTTTTAATCAGGAAATTCCAGAAAATGCCCTAAACTTCTAAAATTCATAGAAATTCAACCGTAGCTCCAAATAAGATAAATTATATATGAAAAATTATCAGAAAAAATTCAATCTATCCATCTGTACCATTTTCATGCATGTTTGAACAACTTAACCTCACTGTTTAGTCCAAAACATGATAATGCACTATTTGAATTCATAGTTTGAATTTGAATTTGAACCTTGAGTTCAAATCAACCCAAACCTTTCTGTTGCTAGCTGCATTAGCTCAATTCACAGCATATTGCCATGTCACATTCATGCATCATATTGTTGCATTGCATTGATTGTGTTTCCTCTCTGTTGCCGGTGTTTGTCCCCTCTGAGTAGACGACGTTCCGACGATTTGATCGTTGACACTAATGAAGACTCAATGCTATCTTCAGAAGTGCCAGGCAAGCAAAACCCCCTCGTCCATTCCGATACAAACCCACTCTCTCGCTCCTGCTCTCTTTTACTGCATTAGGACAACAACGATTCATCTGTTACTTGCTGCGGTAGTTGAACCCCTTATCCTCTGCATGACCTGTCATTGCCACAGTAAATAGATGAAACCCACTAGCATGAGTAGGAGTTTTTTGAGCCCTGATGTGCCTACTCATTCATACTTGATTGTCATGCCTGCTACTGCTTAGAGTTGAGTCGAGTCTGATTCATCGGGGATGAGTTGGAATGATGATGAACATGTCCTACTGTGTGTGAGCTAAGTGCGTGAACACGATTTGGTAAAGGTAGCGATGAGAGGCCATGTAGGAGTACATGCTGGGTTGTCTCATTGCAGCCGTCCTCAGGAACTGAGTTCTATGTTTGTGATCCATGAAACAGCTACTACCACGCATTGGAATGCTTAAGTGCCCCTCTCGACTTATTAAGCAACATGATCTCTGTCCAGGAGTTGCAACTAGTTTCTGGTGTTTGTAGGTAGTGTTAGTTGTCTACCAAGTGGCACCCGGTACAGGTCGGCTTGGGACAGACTAGGCACACGTGGCCTGGTGTACCGAGTGGCACCCGGATGGTGGGCTCGGGAACCCCGCACACATCGTTTGGGGCCGTGAGCGACACCCCCGGCCGGATCTCCTTGTGGATGGAACCCGAATAGGCGATAAACCTGGACGAGAGACTTGTGTGGTTAGTCAGGTCGTGGCCGACTCCCTCGCCAGGCTTCCGCTTGAAGGTTGCCGAGGTACACGACGTGTACATGGTGGTAAGTGGCGAGAGCGTGTGTGACGAGGTACACCCCTGCAGGGTTAATATGATCTATTCGAATAGCCGTGTCCGCGGTAAAGGACTTCTGGGTTGCCTATAACAGTTCATAGACAAGTGAAAGTGGATACTCTAAAATGCGCAAGATAAGCGTGAGTGCTATGGATGGCGTTCTCGTAGGGAGACGGGAGCGGATCCATAGTGGAGTATTGATATGGTGAATTTGTGGACTCGTGTGCGCCACCTCAAAAGAGTTACTTGCAGTCGTAGTTCAGGATAGCCACCGAGTCAAAGCTGGCTTGCTGCAGTTAAACTCCACCACCCCCTTTGTTGATACCGATGCATATGTAGATAGTTCTGATGTAAGTCTTGCTGGGTACATTTGTACTCACGTTTGCTTATTTTATGTTTTGCAAAGAGACGTCAGTCTCGCTAGTAGTTCCGTGTGGACTTCGACGTTTAGCTTGTTACCTCAGCTACGATCTTGTGCCCTCGGCAGGATCTAGTAGATAGTCAGGCTTCTCAGCCTTTTTCATTGGTAGATGTCTGTACTCAGACATGTTAAGCTTCCGCATGTGTTTGACTTGTATGCTCTGAATGTTGGGTCATGAGACCCATGTTTGTAATATCTCGCTCCTCGGAGCCTAATGAATAAATACTCTGAGTCGTAGAGTCTTGTTGTGATGCCATGTTGTATTTGCACATATCGAGCATATTGTGTGTATGATTGAAATGCTTGCTATGTGTGGGATCCGACAACCTAGTTGTTTATCCTTGGTAGCCTCTCTTATGGGGAAATGTAGTCTTGTGCTTCCATGAGCCATAGTAGTCCGCTACAGCCCGGTTCACCGGAGTCCTGCTAGCCCAGCACTACTGCTCCGGAACACTTGACTGGCCGGCATGTGATTCACTTCGTTCCTATGTCTGTCCCTTCGGGGAAATGTCACGCGGTGACATCCGGAGTCCTGCCTAGCCTGCTACAGCCCGGGTTCCCGGAGTCCTGTTAGCCCAGAGCTACAGCCCGGATTCGCACGCTGCTGACCGACATGCTCGATGTTGATTCATGTATGCCTGTCCCCGTAAGTTAGTGCCACTTTGGGTTCACGACTAGTCATGTCGGCCCGGGTTCTCTGTCATATGGATGCTAGCGACACTATCATATACGTGAGCCAAAAGGCGCAAACGGTCCCGGGCCTTGGTAAGGCGACACCCGTGGGAATACCGTGTGTGAGGCCGCAAAGTGATATGAGGTGTTACCAGCTAGATCGATGTGACTTGGAATCGGGGTCCTGACAGCTTTGGTATCAGAGCCTGACTGCCTGTAGGTTTACGAAGCCAAACTGGTCGAAGTTGAGTCTAGAAATGCTTTAGTTATGTAAGGGAATTGATTGTGGAAGGGAACGTAAGGCTCTTTTTACTCCTTTACCTTATGCCCTTCGGATCTGAGTCACCCTCTTCTCTTCTACGGGGATTAAGAACTAGGCTTCTCATCTTTCTATCAGGATCATGTGTTACTAATCCGTAGACTCGTAGGATTGTTGGTCTGAAGCCTCAGTTCAGTTTCTACTACTTCCGTGTGTTGATAGCTGATCTCGGAACCTTGATATTATGATGTTGAGTGGTTATGCCACCATTTTGCAGGATATCTCAAATCCTTTTGAGCTTTTACAGCAGTTATGTTGTCCGAGTCATCCCAGGTTTCTAAACAATCTGATGCATTTGCAAAATCCTCTCCCTCTGTTTTGTGTCCCTTTGGGCCTGATTAAGCACACTACCGGTGCGTTGAGGCACTCTATTGCCTCGGTATATATGTTGGAGTTATTATTACGACCCTAGGTGTCTTAGAGGATCACCTAATAATCTAGCCATGTTTTGTGTTCCCAGTGTGATGATTCTGGCCATCATTCTCGAAAGCATCCCGTGATGCCATTTAGTAGTAGGTATTCTACTCCTGGGTTCTTGAGCCCGAGATTCACTCTACTCATTCATGTTGGTAGTGCTTGCTAGTTCCTTTAGGATATTAGTAACCTTTGCGATAGTCCTCGAGGTCCGTGGTATCTCATTCTTCCAATACCATGAACCAATATGGCAGAAGTTCCTTTGACCCAAAAGATCACAACCAGAGTGCTCTTGATGAGTTCTCCATTCTGCATTGTGAATCAGCAAGTCCTACCTTTCTACATGGATTATCTGGAAGAAATATGTGGAACTTGTTGACATACTAAATCTATGCACCCGCAACTCAGAAAACCATATGTCCCTTTGAGTTGTTCCTCTTTAGTTATTTTCTGGCCCTCGTCTATCAATTGATAGTCAGGACTAGTTGTACATCCGTGTTATCGATGCGTACTATCCTTGTGGTCCGTCAAGCCATTGTATTTCAGAATGACTAGGAGAAACAAACTCCAGAACCTCGTCCATATCTAGGATTGGGTCAAAGCAATTGTATTCCGCAGACCAAAATGCCAATCCAGCTTTTGCTCTGCTCTACCTTGGACCGTTACCATCTTTATGTCAAGAGTGTCATGAGAATTGCACCACCTCTTATGAATTCTTGACGCAATGATACTTCTCGCCATCATTATTCATTCCTCGGTCCCGTGTTGTCACAACCGGAATACGACAAGTGAACCGTGATGTGTGAAATCAATACTCTGAGCAACTCGTTGCTTGGTAGTTAATGGCAATACTCTCATTCTTAGCGTGCTGGTTATTGAATCATCATCCTAAGATTGATCGTGCTACCTAGTCCTTATTTTTGGTGCACTCTTCAATCAATGAGTTAGGATTTTGTCAAACCCTTGCTCAGTTGATCATATCGTCTTGCCCTGAAAAGCAAGATTGTTCTCGAGCTTAGTAACATATCGGTGGTTCATGATTTTCCGAATATCTTCTCAGAAGTATCACCAGGTTGTCACCTGACCGCTATGTTGAGCTTGTGATCAAATGGTTTTCCTATAAACCACTCTTTCTCCCAGAATCTGTGTTGGATACCTTGAGCTAGTTGGTTAAGCTAAACAACAACTTGGAGAGTTGGAAGATAAAAGCTTGCTTGATTTAGTTCTTTCCAAAGGATATCTCTTGTGTGTGTGTGTGTTTGTTGTAGAAAGATGATTTCTTCATCGATTGGTCCTCGTGATCAATTAATGGACCTATCATCTTAACCAAACTTTGATTTGAGTATGGGCTATTATCAAATCAAGTCGGAACAAACGATGTTCGTAATGTTGTCTTACTCGTGGTTGATTCCTCGAGCATACACCATTACATTCTTTTTGTCTGACCAATGTTATCATCATGTTCACATGATGGTGGAAGTCCAGTGATATGGAAATTCCGATGAGTTGCTGTTGAGCCCATCAGCAGCATTTTGTCTCCTCCATGATTCGTGTTGAACATCCAGCTAGTGTTGGGAAATTGTGTAAGCAATTCCTTCATGCTCTGTTCATGAAGTATATGTTTGGATGAAAGTAGTGACTTCCTCGAATTCATGTGCATTTGGTGCAAGTTGTCGCCGTGAGTTCGAGAAAGATTGTTTTTGCTTCCTTCGGAATCATCCCAAGTCAGTCATGCATGTGCAAAGTATACCATGGTTTGGTAGATTAATTACCTCCACTCCATATGCATTCCGTAGCACACCAAGCCCCTGATTGACTTGTTCAAGGAAGAGGAGTCTATGCTTGGGATCTAATCCATGGACTTGCGTAAAGACTTCGATATCCTTGATGAGGGTTCCCCACCGGAACTCGGTAGTGTTTCATTGTAAGACTACTATGTGGTCATGCTTGTCTGGGATAGCGTGCCCACATGTATGTAGCAGAACCAGCTCATGTTTTGGAGCTTGCTACCGTAGCTCATTTCCCGAGAATCTCGCAACGTCATCTCGTCGATTTGTGTTGCAAACCTTCATTTTCTTCTAGACTCGATGAGTCTGGAATATCCTGTTACCAACTAGATCTGAATCTCAGGCAGATATGACGGTTGGAACTTTTCCAAGATTATGATGTAGGTTCCGACAAGGTTGATGTTCTGGCCGACACACCTAGCCGGAAGATCTATCATTGTAGTATCTTGATTGAGCTATTTAACCATCTTCTCCATGAGGATTTAGTGCAACTTATTCTAGAAGTTGATCCTCAGGGGTCCTTGTGCTCTCGGTTTCCTCGATTATGCTAGAACCATTCAACGGTGGAATCACTCTCGTTGAGTTATCCCCAGTTACCAGAATCATACCCAGCATTTGCATTTTGTTCCCAGCTTGCACCTCAGTAATTACTGTTTAGGATCATCTTCAAAAGTGGTCCTACTATGGGTCCCATCCATCCCCGATGATAAGCAAAATCATCCATCGCGTTGTCTTCAACAAGGTAGTCCACATCATTCCTTCTAGTATGAGTATGCCATTCTTTCGAATTCGTTCACACGATCGTTTGTGATTGCCTTAGGCTGGTATAAAGAGTTTCAATGATCTCTGAATCAAAAGTAATTCTTTTTGCCACTTAAGGGAATATTTCTACGAGCCACCTTCCCTAAGGTGCCCGTTTATGGAATCACGGCAATTATTTCATCGCTATCTTGAAACCATTCACCATCTCCTCAAGCGTGGAATTGTTGCCCACCAAATCAAATCTCATCGTTTGTTCTTCTATCCCTCTCGATGTGTTTTGTGTCTCAACTCGAGATGTTTCAACATCTCATTCCGCGAGTTGATCTTGTATAGCTCGATCTTCGAGAAGATCAATCCTGTAGAGTTTCCCTCTCTTCCGTCTTCATAGTTGGATGAAGCTCTCGAAAGAAAAGATGTCAAGATCAAGATGATGCAATGAATCAACATCTTCGAGAAGAACAATTGGATCGTGAAGATTATGTTACTTTGCGTTCCCCTTTCATCTTACCCTACGCTTGAATCTCGGGACGAGATTTTTGTTTAGTGGGGGTGAGTTGTCACGTCCCTAGCCTTGCTATGCACTTGGACTAGCTTGGTTGCTGCATCATGTCTAAATTTCATTTAAAGTTGAATTGGGGATTGTTAAACCCTAGCACCAAATGAATTCAACTAGGTTCAAAATAAAAAATATTTTAAATGAACCCAAAATGCCCTTCAAAAATGTTCATTATTTATGGAAAAAGGTTAAAACCTTTACCAGAGGTCATGCACATTTTTCCAAGGCATTTATGGTCTTTGAATTAATCCATATTGTATTTGAATTGGGGCATTTAAATACTATTAGTATTTTCTAATGCTCCAACAATTCTGAAAATAGTTAAGGGCCTCTGTAATAATTCATTTAATGCCCACAATTATTTTCAGGATTTATTAAAATGATTTGGGCTATAAACTAAATCAAAACAAATTATAGAAAAATAGAAAACAGAATTAAATGTAAAGGAGAGAGAGAGAGAAGGACTAACCTGGCGCCCACCAACCGGCCCAGCTCCTGTGCTGGTCCAGCACTGTGCGGCCCAACCCAGCTGGCCGACGCCAGTCGTCGTCTCCACCGCGCCAGAAGGACGCCGAGCGTGTGCTCGCCGCGCGCGCCCACGCGCCGAGCCACCTCCTGCTTCCGCCGCTGCTTCGACGCCAGGACGACGCCACGCGCCCCTAGAACTCTCTCACTCTCTCCCGACCTTCTCCCTTTCCCCTGGCTCTCTCCCTCGCCGTTCCCCCCCCACCGAACGCTCCTGCCGCCGCCGACTAGCACCACCGCGGCCACAGTCACCGCCTCGCCCCTCCGTCATGCCCACGAGCTCCGCGCCGTCTTCCTGCATCGTCTCCATCAGCCACGCATCGCCGGACGCCGTGTGAAGCCCCCTTCGCACTCGTCTTCAACCTCGGGCGCCGGAGATCGCCACCGCTGCCCCACCGATTCCAGTGCCTCCCCGAGCTGACTGAGACCGCCTACGAGACCGCTGTGAGCTCTACTACGTTTCCCCTCTTTCCCCGTAGTCTTCCCCCTCCCCCCGCCGTAGCCGTGCTAGCCACCGTACCGAGCACCGCCGTCCGCCATGGACGCCGGGCATGGCGCTGCCGTGCCGCTCCGCTCAAGCCGACGAGCCTAGCGAGCTCCTAGATGTACCAGGAGGCCGCAGATCCCCTTAGCTGGCCCCGCTGTACCCTGCAGCCCCGCGCCTGCATCTAGCCGAGCTCCGGCCACCACCATGGTTGCCGTAGCCATCGTCTCCGGCCACCCGGCAGCTTCCCGCGTGATCCCTGGATGCGCACGAGGATGGGCATCCCTCTGGTACTTCCAGTGCGTCGAGCCGACGCCTGTAGCGCCGTCCCGAGGAACTCCGGCGTGCCTCCGCCGTGCTGGATGGTCGCCGGCGGACTAACCCCGGCCGTGCTGACTTGGCCAGGTTAATTAGGCGTTAACCACCTCTTAATCAAACCCAAGAGTCACAGACAGCCGGGCCCCACCACATAATTAACCACAGGGTTATTCCCTGCTTTAAATTAAGCTAATGCTTTGACCCCGCCACCTCAGCGTTGACCTGGGCCCCACAGTCAGATTTGACTTTGGTCAATGCTGACGTCACCCTGATGCAATGCTGACGCAGTATTACATTTTCTGGATTTATTTTTAATCAGGAAATTCCAGAAAATGCCCTAAACTTCTAAAATTCATAGAAATTCAACCGTAGCTCCAAATAAGATAAATTATATATGAAAAATTATCAGAAAAATTCAATCTATCCATCTGTACCATTTTCATGCATGTTTGAACAACTTAACCTCACTGTTTAGTCCAAAACATGATAATGCACTATTTGAATTCATAGTTTGAATTTGAATTTGAACCTTGAGTTCAAATCAACCCAAACCTTTCTGTTGCTAGCTGCATTAGCTCAATTCACAGCATATTGCCATGTCACATTCATGCATCATATTGTTGCATTGCATTGATTGTGTTTCCTCTCTGTTGCCGGTGTTTGTCCCCTCTGAGTAGACGACGTTCCGACGATTTGATCGTTGACACTAATGAAGACTCAATGCTATCTTCAGAAGTGCCAGGCAAGCAAAACCCCCTCGTCCATTCCGATACAAACCCACTCTCTCGCTCCTGCTATCTTTTACTGCATTAGGACAACAACGATTCATCTGTTACTTGCTGCGGTAGTTGAACCCCTTATCCTCTGCATGACCTATCATTGCCACAGTAAATAGATGAAACCCACTAGCATGAGTAGGAGTTGTTTGAGCCCTGATGTGCCTACTCATTCATGCTTCATTGTCATGCCTGCTACTGCTTAGAGTTGAGTCGAGTCTGATTCATCGGGGATGAGTTGGAATGGTGATGAACATGTCCTACTGTGTGTGAGCTAAGTGCGTGAACACGATTTGGTAAAGGTAGCGATGAGAGGCCATGTAGGAGTACATTGTGGGTTGTCTCATTGCAGCCGTCCTCAGGAACTGAGTTCTTTGTTTGTGATCCATGAAACAGCTACTACCACGCATTGGAATGCTTAAGTGCCCCTCTCGACTTATTAATCAACATGATCTCTGTCCAGGAGTTGCAACTAGTTTCTGGTGTTTGTAGGTAGTGTTATTAGTCTACCAAGTGGCACCCGGTACAGGTCGGCTTGGGACAGACTAGGCACACGTGGCCTGGTGTACCGAGTGGCACCCGGATGGTGGGCTCGGGAACCCCGCACACATCGTTTGGGGCCGTGAGCGACACCCCGGCCGGATCTCCTTGTGGATGGAACCCGAATAGGCGATAAACCTGGACGAGAGACTTGTGTGGTTAGTCAGGTCGTGGCCGACTCCCTCGCCAGGCTTCCGCTTGAAGGTTGCCGAGGTACACGACGTGTACATGGTGGTAAGTGGCGAGAGCGTGTGTGACGAGGTACACCCCTGCAGGGTTAATATGATCTATTCGAATAGCCGTGTCCGCGGTAAAGGACTTCTGGGTTGCCTATAACAGTTCATAGACAAGTGAAAGTGGATACTCTAAAATGCGCAAGATAAGCGTGAGTGCTATGGATGGCGTTCTCGTAGGGAGACGGGAGCGGATCCATAGTGGAGTATTGATATGGTGAATTTGTGGACTCGTGTGCGCCACCTCAAAAGAGTTACTTGCAGTCGTAGTTCAGGATAGCCACCGAGTCAAAGCTGGCTTGCTGCAGTTAAACTCCACCACCCCCTTTGTTGATACCGATGCATATGTAGATAGTTCTGATGTAAGTCTTGCTGGGTACATTTGTACTCACGTTTGCTTATTTTATGTTTTGCAGAGAGACGTCAGTCTCGCTAGTAGTTCCGTGTGGACTTCGACGTTTAGCTTGTTACCTCAGCTACGATCTTGTGCCCTCGGCAGGATCTAGTAGATAGTCAGGCTTCTCAGCCTTTTTCATTGGTAGATGTCTGTACTCAGACATGTTAAGCTTCCGCATGTGTTTGACTTGTATGCTCTGAATGTTGGGTCATGAGACCCATGTTTGTAATATCTCGCTCCTCGGAGCCTAATGAATAAATACTCTGAGTCGTAGAGTCTTGTTGTGATGCCATGTTGTATTTGCACATATCGAGCATATTGTGTGTATGATTGAAATGCTTGCTATGTGTGGGATCCGACAACCTAGTTGTTTATCCTTGGTAGCCTCTCTTATGGGGAAATGTAGTCTTGTGCTTCCATGAGCCATAGTAGTCCGCTACAGCCCGGTTCACCGGAGTCCTGCTAGCCCAGCACTACTGCTCCGGAACACTTGACTGGCCGGCATGTGATTCACTTCGTTCCTATGTCTGTCCCTTCGGGGAAATGTCACGCGGTGACATCCGGAGTCCTGCCTAGCCTGCTACAGCCCGGGTTCCCGGAGTCCTGTTAGCCCAGAGCTACAGCCCGGATTCGCACGCTGCTGACCGACATGCTCGATGTTGATTCATGTATGCCTGTCCCCGTAAGTTAGTGCCACTTTGGGTTCACGACTAGTCATGTCGGCCCGGGTTCTCTGTCATATGGATGCTAGCGACACTATCATATACGTGAGCCAAAAGGCGCAAACGGTCCCGGGCCTTGGTAAGGCGACACCCGTGGGAATACCGTGTGTGAGGCCGCAAAGTGATATGAGGTGTTACCAGCTAGATCGATGTGACTTGGAATAGGGGTCCTGACAACTTTGGTGTCCCCAGAAGCGCTTCGTCGCCTTTTGGGAACCCATTCCAACGGGGTTGTGGCCAACAACCCCCGCGATGGTCATCACCACTACCCCGATCCTGCAGCCCCTCAACCTCAACCAGGAAATCCCGACGGTGAAAACCGTGGAGAAACCCCGACGTCCGCAAGGCCAGCCCACTTAGACATTAATGAAGTAGACTAAGTCGCTCGAGTTGTATCGAGCCTTAGTTTTCCTACGCTTTGTAATGGTGTGATCTTGTATCGCTTTTGTTGTATGTTGTCTGTTTGTGCGCCCCTATTTTAGAGTAATAGCTATGCATTTGTACGTTGGCGTGCAGTCGCTTTTTCTTTCAATATCGGGCGCAGCTACCAAAGACCAAACCCTGACGGCACCCACAGTAATGCGCCACATTTATGTGATATGTATGTCTGTGGCTTTGACCCAAGAACAGGATCGACAACCGGTTACCCTTCACCCCGGTAGACAACCCAGCCCAAATGCTATATAAAGGCCACCTCGTGACCTTGCCGAGTACCCCTCACCTGGTGCGCAACTCTCGCAGCCATTTCTTTGCCATGCCGACCCCCAGTATTTACCTGAGAACCCCAGACGCAACCCCGGGCAGTTTTGGTAAATTATTGTGGGACTTTACCTGCAGTACCATGAGCGCCACCCAGCCACCCCAATACGAGTTGCTCAAATCGAGAATCACCCCTTCCACCTCGAAGTATTGGGCAGTGGTGCACATCCCTCCCGCATACCCAAACCAAGATCCAACGGAAGTTTCCTTCGTGGGAAAATCCATGCCGACTCCGCATCTGGCCATAGAAGCTGCTGCGTGCGAGGCGCTCGCTTGTCTCCGTTTCGTGGTACCCTATGCCAGCAAACGCGGATATTATTATTTTCCGAGTCGTGCAGCACCCGGAGAAGTTGCATCTTTTCCCGGTGGGCGAATTGAGAGAGATCCAGTACTGGCCAACCTTGCCCAGTACGTTATCACTCAGGAGCGTTTGACTCAGCGGGTAATGGGCTATCTCCAGAGCCTCGCTGATTTAAATCCTCGGATCGCTATTGGCAGACCACTGAGGCCTGACCAGGAAAAGCGCATTCATCGACCGGTCAACCCGCTTCCCCCGATAGAAGAAGAGTGTGCCCCAGTACCAGAGGCGTTTTCTCAGGACCCTGTCTTTTTGCCGTTTTCTTTGTAAACGCCACCGCTGTATTTATTGTCCCCGTGTTTATTTATGTGTTGTGACTTGTACGTATTATCCATATTGGTGCGACGGATCCGATTTTCTTTGGTTTCAATTATGTGGGCAGTTTACTGCGGTTATTTTTGTGCTAACAAATTTTCTCTCACGATAAGTTTTTGTGACGAGATTGCTTTCCCAGAGTTGCTGCAGCGCATATATCTTCACGACATAGATTTTTATTCGCGCAGCACCGTAACAGCAGGCTCACGACCACGGCCACTCGACCCCGTACACTTACTACAAATCCTCGTACACATTTTGTTGCACCTACTGACCACACCCGAGGACACCACAGTTTCGGTAAAAGAAATTTGTGAGTGATCATTCGGGCGCAAGTTGCCCCAGCACGCCCACAGCAGTCAGCACTCGAAGCCGCATCTAGTCCTCGTGATCGCCGCCACCGCGAAGAGCTAACACCCGAGCGGCAGCATCACGACGATCGTCAAGGATCATCGCGCACAGGAGCACGGAGAGCCCCAGCAGCACCGCCAAACCTTCACACACCAGGACCATGTACCAGTCCGGCATCGCCTCCGCCATTAGAGCCTCGCCTTAAGCTCCTGCTAACAGCAATGGAAGAGAAGGAAGGAGAGGTAGAAGCGAGGCCAGGTGTGAGGAAGAAGAGAGGAGAACCGCAGTCGTTTTATAGCTCGAGATCGGTGTACGGTGGGCAAAGTCCACCAGCGCCACTCGTCGCTCGCTCGCCGGTGTTCGGAGGCGAGTCCGCGAGCAGTGCCGACAGCGCACTGGCCCTCGAGGTGAGTGCATGCTGCGCCGGCAACTAGCACGCCGCGCACTACCGCGGTACGGCCTAGATGCCCTACGCGCTAGGCATCGCCGGTGGAGGAAGCGCGGGAGAGCACGCGGGAGAGAAGAGAGAGCCGGAGGAAGAAGAAGAGGCCGAAAGTGGGCCCCAGGCCCACCTGTCAGCCAGAGAGAGCACTGTGCTCTCGGGTGCAACCGGCGTATTTTTAGTAATTTAGAATTTATTCTGAATTACGGTGTCCGCGTAGAAATATCTCGTTTTCCCCGACCTTGGATTTTTCACGCAACGCCAGTGTACCACACTGTGGTTTTACACCACTTATTGCCCTCTCACTGTAGCCGCTTTATTTTTGCA
Source organism: Triticum aestivum (assembly GCF_018294505.1). Lineage (NCBI taxonomy): Eukaryota > Viridiplantae > Streptophyta > Magnoliopsida > Poales > Poaceae > Triticum > Triticum aestivum. The sequence goes on along the minus strand of NC_057805.1, from coordinate 460,598,438 downwards.
TAGTTGAATGATTTCTTTGATAAAAGCAATGTTTGTTCAAAACAACTTTTAACAAATCTCGAGGACGAGATTTTTCCTTAAGGGGGGTAGTGTTGTGACACCCCAAAATTTTGACCTTGTTTTTATTGATTAAAATTTTCCCAGAAAATAAAACTTTTCCATTTGTCTTGATTTACCCTTTTGGTATTATGGGTTTTTACCTCAAGTGGGAACTTTCCAAAAGTATCATTGGACTTGTATGCCCTCTCTATAAAAACAATTCTTTATCAGTGGATTTACTTGCATAATTGTTTTTCATAAGCTTTATTTCTTTTAAGATGATTTTTTTAGTTTGGAGCCTGTTTTGCACTTCAACCATTTGGCAAAAGCTTTTAAAAATTTCACCAAAATTTGGGGATGTCAGGTGATGTTCCCACATCACTTTTATGCAAAAATATATGTTGGTTATTGGAGATTTTGAGCTCTACATCAACTTTTCAAATCTGGTCCAGTGGGCACCTTTGCACTACAACCTATTTAAATATTTCTTTAAAAATTCTTCCAAGAGTTTGGAGAGGTCAGTTGATGCATATAATTCATCTTCATGCAAAAACCTAGTGTTGTTCTTTGGAAAAATTGAGTGGATCAACCTCTTTTGCATTCTGGTCCAGTTTGGTGATTTGTACTGCAACCCTATTTTATTTTGCTCTAATAACCTTGGGCTTTTTCCTGCTGGTAGCCCTCCCTGCAAAACCCTTAAGTCCAGGAGAATGGACCCATTGGAGGATTTTAAGTGCATGCAATAAGACCTCCTTCTTTCTGTCCAAAACTGTGGTTTTGCAAAACTTGCACTAACAAGTTTCTGGTTTTGCCCCAATGATCTTTCCATCATCACCTACATATAAAGAGACCCTGATCTGGAGATTTTGGCCACTCCAAGAGTTGTTTAGATGCACTTGGCATTCTGTCGAACACTTGGCGTGCACAGTCAGTTTTGGGCATGTTTCCTAGTTTGCACTATGATCTTGTTCCACTGACCCAGCAACCTTGTCCACTAAACTCCTAGCTATCCCCATCCTAGTCCTGTTAATTGCCAGCCTCACCCTCGCGCTCTAGACTGCCCTGGCATTTCGTCGAGCATGTCGCGTGCGTGCTTTAGGCGTGCCCAGAGCACACGTTTTGCACGCGCGCGCACTGAGCCGCCGCGTCGCACTGCCGCCCTCGTCGCGTCGCGTCCCTGGCCCCTGCTCACCTGCTGAGCCGCTCACTACCTCGCCCTCTCTCCACGCCACCTCTGGCGCCCCACAGCGCCGCTGGCAGAGCTCTTGGTGGCACGCCGGCGTCGGCAGCGAGCTCTGCCATGGTCGGCACCGCCCAAGCCACACCAGCGCGCCAGCTGCCCCTATGAACAGCTCGAGCTTATCCCCAAGCCCGTCGGCACGCGCTCGTCGCCGCCACGTCGCCCTGCAGCTACAGCATCGCGGTCGCCGGCGATCTTATCCTCGGCCGCCGCGGGACCAACCTCGAGCGCCTATTTAAGGGATCCCCAAACTCGTTCAAGACCTCAGGCGACCCCAGGCTTCCCCCTAGTTTTCCCCGAGCAGTGGATTGGCCCGGAGAGGCCATCTTCCCCAACTCCGACCGGTTCGGCCGCCGCCGCCCTCCGGTGCCATACGTCGCAGCCAGCCACTCCCCCGCCCATCCAACGCCACCAATAGCTTCCCCTTGATCTTGCAGAGCTGCCCAGCGCATCAGCCTCGATCGGAGATCACCGGAGCCCAAAACTCACTTCCCTCCCGTAGCCCTCTCCGCCGCGGAGCTCGCCGCCGGCAACTCCTCCCACCACCGTCGACCCAGCGACCACCCAGAGGACCGACCCGGTCTGGCGGGCCCATCCCTGCCCTCAGATGCCCTCGAGGAGCCGCCGTTCGTCGCCGCTGATCGCCGGAGTCCCGCTCCCGTCGGGCAGAGAAGAGGAGGGAGGGGGAAGAACGGTCAAACCTGACCAGTGGGCCCCCTGGACCCACTGTCAGTGACCCGCGCACCGCCCCCTCTGGTTAAGTGAAGGCGCAGAAGTCCTGAGTATGTTTCCTCTGCTGCGAAAGCGTATTCTCTCCCGAACGTTTTCTTTTTTCTGGTTTTTATTGAAAACAGAGATTTGACCAGACTTTGACCAGCTATATCTGTTAAAATAAAACTCCAAATGAGTTGATTCTTTTTCCTACCTCTCTCAAATTTCATCTAGTTTATTTTCATATTTATTTCAAAAATATTTGAGACAACTTTTTGTACTGTGTTTGAAATATTTGTTATTTGAATATTTTTCAAAATAGGAAATGGAGAGTGAAGAAAACTTTCAAAAAGTGCACCCTTTGCATACTCTTGAAGGCAAGCATTTCTGAACTCTGGCATAATATTTTTTTGTGTGGTGTTTTGATACGGTTGCAACACCACTTGACGTGGAACATGCGTTATTTTGTGCGACGATAAAGTCACACCCCTGAGTACATTCTGGAGATACCTTGCTATTATTAATGGATATGTTGATGATAGTGGTCATCCTCGTGAGCCCCTCATGCATACCGGAAGGAAGCCGGGAGAGTCGTGGTCTTGGGTAGACACGAGCTTGTCCCTAGTTTCTCGTACGGACGAGTGTGTCCGGTATGGCATGATGAGTTTTGATGAGAGGTGATTCTGTCTGTTAATGGAATCTTTTGGTTGTGATAATCCTTTGGTGAATACTTGGACCACCTGAGTCGGTCGTAGGTTGAGTCTTGTTCAGTAACTTCCCCTACTTATTTTTGTACTACCACTTGTACCTGTCGCAGACAAGGTACGGTTCAGTAAGTTGTCAACCCCTTACCAAGGCACACACCGTACAGAGAGGCCATGGTGGAAGATACCGGGTGCATCCGGTAGGCATGCCACCTGGTCCCGGGGCATGGGTGTTTCCGGTTGGGACCGAGAGGGGGGCACCCCTTAGAGCGCGCGTATGTAAATTTGATCCCATGCTACGTCGAGGTTGTAGCCTCCCCACTTAGAGTTTTGCTTGGCAGGTGTCTTGGGTGATTCCAGACACCGGTAAGTTAAGCTGGTGTGTGCAGGTCAGGCGTGTTGTCAATTAAAAGGCCGTAGGCGGAATTAGTCCCGATGGACTAAATAAATCCGTTACTCGTGGGAAAAGAGTACACCCTCTGCAGACGACATATCTTTTGGATAGCCATGTCCTTGTGTAAGGACAACAGTCTGAGATGGGTCTATTGACGGTCTTCGGATGGAGACACGGTTAACTGGATTATAGTAACGGTATTCGGATGGAAAACGGATAGACTAGATCTTTTGATAATGATTATGCTAGTAACGGTCTTCGGATGGAGAAACGGCTATACTGAATTCTGTGCATGCCCTGTGACATGTGAGGATTTTGTTTATTATTATTTTTGGACTAACCCCTTTTTCATTGTTTGGATTATTGAGTATCCTTGGGACGGTTCTACCTCCTGGATATTCACTATGATTATTCTTTATAAGCCCTTTATGTGGTGTCGCTCAGACGCCCGACTGTGGCATGCTTGTTATTTATTTATCCTTTATAAGCCCTTTATGTGGTGTCGCTCAGACGCCCGACTGTGGCATGCTTGTTATTTATTTATTCATTATAAGCTCTTTATGTGGTGTCGCTCAGACGCCCGACTGTGGCATGCTTGTTATTTACTTATCATTTATAAGCCCTTTATGTGGTGTCGCTCAGACGCCCGACTGCGGCATGCTTGTTATTTATTTATCCTTTATAAGCCCTTTATGTGGTGTCGCTCAGACGCCCGACTGCGGCATTGTTAATTTATTTACCCTTTTTGAGGAGTCGCTTCAGAAACTCGATCAGCGCGTTCTTTTCCTTTCTCCCGTATTACATGTTCATATTCTCCTGCATACTTGCATTCCCAGATTTATCGTTTAATCATGACAGACGTTTTCATTTACCAAAATATTTCGGAGCATGTTTGATATATATTATACCCGTGTTCTTAATGTTTGCGAGTACATTCAAACATACTCACTGGCTTGTCCCTTGCTATTGTCTTGGCCAGATTTCTTGCGTGCAGAAGAGCGTTGCAACGACAGCCCTGGAACCCTTGTAGAGGTGATAGCAGCCTTGCGAAGATAGGAGTTATCCTGGTCAGCTGTTCTTGTGGGGAATGGAGTCCCATAGACGCAGATGTACCACAAACCGCTTCCGCCATCAACCTCTAGAAACCAAATGTTGTACTCCTAGGCCACAACGGTCTTGTACTACATATTTTTGTACCTTGCTTGGAATTCTTGTATCAAGTTGGTGCCTCATCAGCTAACAGTAATCCTGGGGCTGGTGAGCACAAAGGCCGTTTCTTTGGGAAATTAACATCCCGAAAATCCGGTCATGACACCATTCTATAGAGTAGAAAATGAAGAGGAGTTAGCAATGAGTAGAGAAGAGTGACCTATGGCTCATCTTAGTGGCCGTGTCCTACAATCAACGTGTGCTCTGATACCATCTTGTAGCGATCCGACCTCAGACGGTCAAATCTCTGTGTATATGTGTCATCCCTGGATCGGTAATGCTGACACACACAGTACTTGAAGGATTTATAACAGAGTAGCAATCACACACTTATTACATCGATAGTCCCAAAAGATAACTTATTACAATAAATATGGCTTAAGGCCATCTAAATAAGATAACAGCGGAAGGCTTGGAAGATAAAGTGAGTCCATGAACTCCAACGGCATATCTGGGTGCACGAGAATGACCTAGCACACCTTACTCTTCGTCTAAAAAGTGTGCAACATGATATGTTGCAGCCCATAATGGGTCAGCACATGGAATATGCTGGCAATGTAACACAGTAGAGCAATGAACAAAGTAAATGCTATCACTACATGTATATATGGCTGGTGAAGGCTTTATGGTTATGATGTTTTGCGAAAAGCCAATTTTTTCCTACAACAAAGGAATATATTTTATTTAACTATCATGGTAGTTGATAGACATTGAGAATGGTAAATCCCCATCTCAATCCCAATTAAACAAGTAATTAACAACCCAGCAAGTTAATTTAGAGTGATGAGATCAACATGATAATCCAAGAACCAGATACTCAAAATTGTCCATAACCGGGGACACAACTAACCATGATTAGTTTGTACACTCTGCAGAGGTTTGCGCACTTTTCTCCGCAAGACTCGATCTCCTCCATTGGATTTCTTGCCCTACAAGGTGTTTGAGAAACGGATGACCGAGACACAGTCTTTCCGAAGCATTAACTCTTTACTTTGGGTGGACACTTACACCTACTTTCCCGTACATCTGCTAGACCACCACTTAAAGAGGTCATGCAACATACTTAACTATGCTAGAGCCCATAATAGCTTGTGGCTGCACACGGAAGTTTCTAGCATGAATAATCTTATGATCCCTTTGAGCCTGGGTGGCGAACCAAAAGGACAACACTGGTATATCCCCAGGTGCCCGCACCCAATCCACCCAAATGTGTATTTATGTAGCCACCTTAAGTTAACCATTAATTAACAATCTCCATCTGTCATGGGTACACTCAAACACAATCCACGTCTACGACCATAGCATGGCAATATAAGCATAATGTAGAAGTAACTCCCAAGGGTTTGATAATAAAAGGGCAATAGGTTCTACCTCATCAACTACTTCCCAGTACCCACATGTTAAGAGATCCTACTCATGCAATATGTGAGGGTTGTAACTAATGCATAAAAATTGGGTATGAAAATAGTATGATCAATGTGTTACTTGCCTTGCTGACGATCCGCAAACCCTAGAGACTCGTAGTAGCACGCTTCGCACTCCGGGAATTCTATCGCAAACAAACAATAGCATACATAAGCACTCAAGCATAGATGCATGGGTAAAACTCAAATAAGAAGATCAAATCTGAAAGTTCAACTGAAGAGCTTCGATTTGCAAAAATAATCAATCGAATCGAAGCTACGGAACTGAAACTATGGTCAAAAGAACCTCAAAATCAAATCTACTTGAAACCAAATTTTAAATTGTCAAAACCTTGTTCAAGTTGATTAAACAGAAAGAGGGGCTCGAGATGAAGATTTTTGCGTTGGTTTCACTGGATTTGGACAAACGGTTAAGAAACGACGAGGGTTTGAAGTTCAGGGGCTAATCTGCGATAAAAATAATCGCGGATAGGTCCCTGCCCGAAAAAGAAAATAAAAATAAAAATCTATCGGACGAACGTCCGCTAACAGAGACGAACGGACGAATTCGTTCGTTAAAACGAACGAACGAACGAACATTCGCAAACGAACTAAACCGAGAAAAGACCAAACCGGTCTGAATAAATTAAAAAAAACAGATCTAGGGTTTTGTAGAAAACCGGGCGGTTTTTACCTAAACCGAAAAAACCGGCGGCGGGATCCGCGAAGTTCGGCGCGGCTCTGGCGGCTTCCGGCAGGCGGGGCGGCTGCGCGGGGCGACGGCGGGGTGGTGCGGCGCGGCGGCGGCTACACGGAGCGGCTAGGCAGGCGGCAGCGCGGCGGCTGCGGGCGCTGCTGCTGCTGCGGGCTGCGGCGGCTCCGGTGGCGATGTGGGGCGGGGGTGGCGGCTTATAAGGAGGGAAGGGGGCGGGGCGGCTTGGGGGAGGGGCAAGGGCGGCGGCGGTCTCCGGGTCGGGGACGGCGGCGTGCGGCAGGCGGAGACCAACGGGGGATCGGTGGCGACGGGCGCTGGGCCAGTTGGGCTTCGGCCCAGTCGGTCCGAAACTTTTTTTAAAAAATAAAATTCCTCTGAGAAAAATCCTAATAAAAATATAAAAAATACTAAAAATGCCAAAAACAATTTTCACCGTCTAAATAGAATATTTAGAACACAGTGAACATTTTCTTGGCCTAAAAATGTAATTTTGAAAAATGCATATTTTTCTAATTCGAATACAATAGCAATAAAATCCAAATAAAATTATTTATTTGATTTTAATATTTTTCCTCCAATATTTCTTTTATTTTGGAGAAGTCATATTATCTCTTCTCATTTACTTTTATATTGGAAATATTTTTCGGAGAGAAAAATAATTAAAACCAAAGTGATCCACTTTTCAATATTTGAGAAAGTTTCAAATATGAAAATAATAAAATCCCCAACTCTCTCAGTGGGTCCTTGAGTTGCTTAGGATTTTAAGGATCCAAAACCAAAATGCAAATAAAATATGATATGCATACGATGACCTATGTATAACATTCCAACTTGAAAATTTGGGATGTTACAGCTACACTTGGGAGAACACTAACTACTTGATATTTTAAGTGAGAGATCACCCTAATAAAAAGCGACTACTGCGCAATCAAAAGGGTGCATCATAAGGGATAAACATCTCAGGCAATTGATAATAGCATGATATGGTATAACCCTTTCTGACGGAGAAGTCTTGTATTTCTTCGTCTTCGGCATTCGCGTGGGTGTTCACCTTCACGAAGTTTGCCACCACCTTGTCGATGCACCAAATAATATTGCTATCTCTATAGCTAATAAAATAAGTGCATTACTTTAAGGTTGACATGCAGGTCATTTAAAGTGACAATCATATGGCTCCAGCCAACATGCCGAATCATGACACGTAGGTCAAGTTAATATTACATCATATAGTCATCTCATACATAATAAAATTAATATGAGCACTGCTATACCACATCACATGCACATGCAAACCATCCTACAAAACCAAGTTAGACGCCTCTAATCGGTTCATGCGAAAACTTGTTTTACATGGCTTCTAAGGTTTCGAAACAAACCAAAGCTAACAACATTCTGTTGGGAATCGTAGCATAATTTTAAAATTTTCCTACGTTCACCAAGATGCATCTATGGAGTATACTAGCAACGAGGGGAAGGGAGTGCATCTACATACCCTTGTAGATCGCGAGCGGAAGCGTTCCAATGAACGTGGATGACGGAGTCGTACTCGCCGTGATCCAAATCACCGATGACCGAGTGCCGAACGGACGGCACCTCCGCGTTCAACACACGTACGGTGCAGCGATGTCTCCTCCTTCTTGATCCAGCGAGGGGGAAGGAGAGGTTGATGTTGATCCAGCAGCACGACGGCGTGGTGGTGGATGCAGCGGGATGCCGGCAGGGCTTCGCCGAGCTTATACGAGAGAGAGAGGTGTTGCAGGGGAGGAGGGAGGCGCCCAAGGCTGTAGGTTGCTGCCCTCCCTCCCCCCTTTATATAGGCCCCCTGGGAGGAGGGGGGCGCCGGCCAGATCCCATCTAGGGTGGGGGGCGGCGGCCAAAGGGGGGGAAAGGGTGCCTTGCCCCCCAAGGCAAGTGGGAAGCCCCCCCACCCTAGGGTTCCCAACCCTAGGCGCATGGGGGGAGGCCCATGGGGGGGCGCCCAGCCCACTAGGGGGTGGTTCCCTTCCCACTTCAGCCCACGGGGCCCTCCGGGATAGGTGGCCCCACCCGGTGGAACCCCGGGACCCTTCTGGTGGTCCCGGTACTATACCGGTAACCCCCGAAACTTTCCCGGTGGCCGAAACTTGACTTCCTATATATAATTATTCACCTCCGGACCATTCCGGAACCTCTCGTGACGTCCGAGATCTCATCCGGGACTCCGAACAACTTTAGGGTTTCCGCATACACATATCTCTACAACCCTAGCGTCACCGAACCTTAAGTGTGTAGACCCTACGGGTTCGGGAGACATGCAGACATGACCGAGACGCCTCTCCGGTCAATAACCAACAGCGGGATCTGGATACCCATGTTGGCTCCCACATGTTCCACGATGATCTCATCGGATGAACCACGATGTCGAGGATTCAGTCAATCCCGTATACAATTCCCTTTGTCGATCGGTATGTTACTTGCCCGATATTCGATCGTCGGTATCCCAATACCTTGTTCAATCTCGTTACCGGCAAGTCTCTTTACTCGTACCGCAATGCATGATCCCGTGACTAACGCCTTAGTCACATAGAGCTCATTATGATGATGCATTACCGAGTGGGCCCAGAGATACCTCTCCGTCACACGGAGTGACAAATCCCAGTCTCGATCCGTGCCAACCCAACAGACACTTTCGGAGATACCCGTAGTGCACCTTTATAGTCACCCAGTTACGTTGTGACGTTTGGCACACCCAAAGCACTCCTACGGTATCTGGGAGTTGCACGATCTCATGGTCTAAGGAAAAGATAATTGACATTGGAAAAGCTCTAGCAAACAAAACTACACGATCTTTTATGCTATGCTTAGGATTGGGTCTTGTCCATCACATCATTCTCCTAATGATGTGATCCCGTTATCAACGATATCCAATGTCCATAGTCAGGAAACCATGACTATCGGTTGATCAACGAGCTAGTCAACTAGAGGCTTACTAGGGACACGTTGTGGTCTATGTATTCACACATGTATTACGATTTCCGGACAATACAATTATAGCATGAACAATAGACAATTACCATGAACAAAGAAATATAATAATAACCATTTATTATTGCCTCTAGGGCATATTTCCAACAGTCTCCCACTTGCACTAGAGTCAATAATCTAGTTACATTGTGATGAATCAAACACCCATTGCGTCCTGGTGTTGATCATGTTTTGCCCTAGGGAGAGGTTTAGTCAACGGATCTGCTACATTCAGGTCCGTATGTACTTTACAAATATCTATGTCTCCATTTTGAACACTTTCACGAATGGAGTTGAAGCGACGCTTGATATGCCTGGTCTTCCTGTGAAACCTGGGCTCCTTCGCAAGGGCAATGGCTCCAGTGTTGTCATAGAAGAGAGTCATCGGGCCCGACGCATTGGGAATCACCCCTAGGTCGGTAATGAACTCCTTCATCCAGACTGCTTCCTGTGCTGCCTCCGAGGCTGCCATGTACTCCGCTTCACATGTAGATCCCGCCACGACGCTTTGCTTGCAACTGCACCAGCTTACTGCTCCTCCATTCAAAATATACACGTATCCGGTTTGTGACTTCGAGTCATCCAGATCTGTGTCGAAGCTAGCGTCGACGTAACCCTTTACGACGAGCTCTTCGTCACCTCCATAAACGAGAAACATATCCTTAGTCCTTTTCAGGTACTTCAGGATATTCTTGACCGCTGTCCAGTGTTCCATGCCGGGATTACTTTGGTACCTTCCTACCAAACTTACGGCAAGGTTTACATCAGGTCTGGTACACAGCATGGCATACATAATAGACCCTATGGCCGAGGCATAGGGGATGACACTCATCTTTTCTATATCTTCTGCCGTGGTCGGGCATTGAGCCGTGCTCAATTGCACACCTTGCAATACAGGCAAGAACCCCTTCTTGGACTGATCCATATTGAACTTCTTCAATATCTTGTCAAGGTATGTACTCTGTGAAAGACCAATGAGGCGTCTTGATCTATCTCTATAGATCTTGATGCCTAATATATAAGCAGCTTCTCCAAGGTCCTTCATTGAAAAACACTTATTCAAATAGGCCTTTATACTTTCCAAGAATTTTATATCATTTCCCATCAATAATATGTCATCCACATATAATAAGAGAAATGCTACAGAGCTCCCACTCACTTTCTTGTAAACACAGGCTTCTCCATAAGTCTGTGTGAACCCAAACGCTTTGATCATCTCATCAAAGCGAATGTTCCAACTCTGAGATGCTTGCACCAGCCCATAGATTGAGCGCTGGAGCTTGCATACTTTGTTAGCATTCTTAGGATCGACAAAACCTTCCGGCTGCATCATATACAACTCTTCCTTAAGGAAGCCGTTAAGGAATGCCGTTTTGACGTCCATCTGCCATATCTCATAATCATAGTATGCGGCAATTGCTAACATGATTCGGACGGACTTCAGCTTCGCTATGGGTGAGAAAGTCTCATCGTAGTCAACCCCTTGAACTTGTCGATAACCCTTAGCGACAAGTCGAGCTTTGTAGATGGTCACATTACCATCCGCGTCCGTCTTCTTCTTAAAGATCCATTTGTTTTCTATGGCTCGCCGATCATCGGGCAAGTCAGTCAAAGTCCATACTTCGTTTTCATACATGGATCCTATCTCGGATTTCATGGCTTCTAGCCATTTATCGGAATCCGGGCCCGCCATCGCTTCTTCATAGTTCGAAGGTTCACCATTGTCTAACAACATGATTTCCAGGACAGGGTTGCCGTACCACTCTGGTGCGGAATGTGTCCTTGTGGACCTACAAAGTTCAGTAACTTGATCTGAAGCTTCATGATCATCATCATTAACTTCCTCCCCAGTCGGTGTAGGCACCACAGGAACATTTTCCCGCGCTGCGCTACTTTCCGGTTCGGAAGGGGTGACTATCACCTCATCAAGTTCCACTTTCCTCCAACTCAATTTTTTCGAGAGAAACTCCTTCTCTAGAAAGGACCCGTTCTTGGCAACGAAGATCTTGCCTTCGGATCTGAGGTCGAAGGTATACCCAATAGTTTCCTTAGGGTATCCTATGAAGACGCATTTTTCCGACTTGGGTTCGAGCTTTTCAGGTTGAAGTTTCTTGACATAAGCATCGCATCCCCAAACTTTTAGAAACGACAGCTTAGGTTTCTTCCCAAACCATAATTCATACGGTGTCGTCTCAACGGATTTCGACGGATCCCTATTTAAAGTGAATGCGGCAGTCTCTAAAGCATAGCCCCAAAATGAGAGCGGTAAATCGGTAAGAGACATCATAGATCGCACCATATCCAATAGAGTGCGATTACGACGTTCGGACACACCGTTTCGCTGAGGTGTTCCAGGCGGCGTGAGTTGTGAAACGATTCCACATTTCCTTAAGTGTGTACCAAATTCGTGACTTAATATTCTCCACCACGATCTGATCGTAAGAATTTTATTTTCCTGTCACGTTGATTCTCAACCTCACTCTGAAATTCCTTGAACTTTTCAAATGTTTCAGACTTGTGTTTCATTAGGTAGACATACCCATATCTACTTAAGTCATCAGTGAGAGTGAGAACATAACGATATCCTCCGCGAGCCTCAACACTGATTGGACCGCACACATCGGTATGTATGATTTCCAATAAGTTGGTTGCTCGCTCCATTGTTCCGGAGAACAGAGTCTTGGTCATCTTACCCATGAGGCATGGTTCGCACGTGTCAAATGATTCGTAATCAAGAGACTCCAAAAGTCCATCTGCATGGAGCTTCTTCATGCGTTTGACACCAATGTGACCAAGGCGGCAGTGCCACAAGTATGTGGGACTATCGTTATCAACTTTACATCTTTTGGTATTCACACTATGAACATGTGTAACATCACGTTCGAGATTCATCAAAAATAAACCATTGACCAGCGGGGCATGACCATAAAACATATCTCTCAAATAAATAGAACAACCATTATTCTCGGATTTAAATGAGTAGCCATCTTGAATTAAACGAGATCCAGATACAATGTTCATGCTCAAAGCTGGCACTAAATAACAATTATTGAGGTTTAAAACTAATCCCGTAGGTAGATGCAGAGGTAGCGTGCCGACGGCGATCACATCGACCTTGGAACCCTTCCCGACGCGCATCGTCACCTCGTCCTTCGCCAGTCTCCGTTTATTCCGTAGTTCCTGTTTTGAGTTACAAATATGAGCAACCGCACCAGTATCAAATACCCAGGAGCTACTACGAGTACTGGTAAGGTACACATCAATTACATGTATATCACATATACCTTTGGCGTTGTCGGCCTTCTTGTCCGCTAAGTATTTGGGGCAGTTCCGCTTCCAGTGACCACTTCCCTTGCAATAAAAGCACTCAGTCTCGGGCTTGGGTCCATTCCTTGGCTTCTTCCCGACAACTGGCTTACCGGGCGCGGCAACTCCCTTGCCGTCCTTCTTGAAGTTCTTCTTACCCTTGCCCTTCTTGAACTTAGTGGTTTTATTCACCATCAACACTTGATGTTCTTTTCTGATCTCCACCTCCGCTGATTTCAGCATTGAATATACCTCAGGAATGGTCTTTTCCATCCCCTGCATATTGAAGTTCATCACAAAGCTCTTGTAGCTGGGTGGAAGCGACTGGAGGATTCTGTCAATGACCGCGTCATCCGGGAGATTAACTCCCAGCTGAGACAAGCGGTTATGCAACCCAGACATTCTGAGTATGTGCTCACAAACAGAACTATTCTCCTCCATTTTACAGCTGAAGAACTTGTCGGAGACTTCATATCTCTCGACCCGGGCATGAGCTTGGAAAACCATTTTCAGCTCCTCGAACATCTCATATGCTCCATGTTTCTCAAAACGCTTTTAGAGACCCGGTTCTAAGCTGTAAAGCTTGCCGCACTGAACGAGGGAGTATCATCAGCACGCTGCTGCCAAGCGTTCATAACGTCTTGGTTCTCAGGGATTGGTGTTTCACCTAGCGGTGCTTCTAAGACATAATATTTCTTGGCTACTATGAGGATGATCCTCAGGTTCCGGACCCAGTCCGTATAGTTGCTGCCATCATCTTTCAGCTTGGTTTTCTCTAGGAACGCGTTGAAATTGAGGACAACGTTGGCCATTTCATCTACAAGACATAGTGTAAAGATTTTAGACTAAGTTCATGATAATTAAGTTCATCTAATCAAATTATTTAATGAACTCCCACTCAGATAGACATCCCTCTAGTCATCTAAGTGTAAAACATGATCCGAGTTTAACTAGGCCGTGTCCAATCATCACGTGAGACGGACTAGTCAAGATCGGTGAACATCTCCATGTTGATCGTATCTTCTATACGACTCATGCTCGACCTTTCGGTCCTCCGTGTTCCGAGGCCATGTCTGTACATGCTAGGCTCGTCAAGTCAACCTAAGTGTATTGCGTGTGTTCCGAGGCCATGTCTGTACATGCTAGGCTCGTCAACACCCGTTGTATTCGAACGTTAGAATCTATCACACCCGATCATCACGTGGTGCTTCGAAACAACGAACCTTCACAACGGTGCACAGTTAGGGGGAACACTTTTCTTGAAATTATCATAAGGGATCATCTTACTTACTACCGTCGTTCTAAGCAAATAAGATGCAAAAACATGATAAACATCACATGCAATCAAATAGTGACATGATATGGCCAATATCATCATGCTCCTTTGATCTCCATCTTCGGGGCACCATGATCATCTTCGTCACCGGCATGACACCATGATCTCCATCATTGTGTCTTCATGAAGTCGTCACGCCAACGATTACTTCTATTTCTATGGCTAACGCGTTTAGCAACAAAGTAAAGTAATTTACATGGCGTTATTCAATGACACGCAGGTCATGCAAAATAATAAAGACAACTCCTATGGCTCCTGCCGGTTGTCATACTCATCGACATGCAAGTCGTGATTCCTATTACAAGAATATGATCAATCTCATACATCACATATATCATTCATCACATCTTCTGGCCATATCATATCACATATATCACTTGCTGCAAAAACAAGTTAGACGTCCTCTAATTGTTGTTGCAAGTTTTTATGTGGTTTGTAGGTTTCTAGCAAGAACGTTTCTTACCTACGTATGACCACAACGTGATTTGCCAATTTCTATTTACCCTTCATAAGGAACCTTTTCATCGAATCCGTTCCGACTAAAGTAGGAGAGACAGACACCCGCTAGCCACCTTATGCAACTAGTGCATGTCAGTCGGTGGAACCTGTCTCACGTAAGCGTATGTGTAAGGTCGGTCCGGGCCGCTTCATCCTACAATGCCGCCGAAACAAGAAAAGACTAGTAGCGGCAAGAAGAATTGGCAAACTCAACGCCCACAACTTCTTTGTGTTCTACTCGTGCATAGTAACTACGCATAGGCCTGGCTCATGAGGCCACTGTTGGGAATCGTAGCATAATTTTAAAATTTTCCTACGTTCACCAAGATGCATCTATGGAGTATACTAGCAACGAGGGGAAGGGAGTGCATCTACATACCCTTGTAGATCGCGAACGGAAGCGTTCCAATGAACGTGGATGACGGAGTCGTACTCGCCGTGATCCAAATCACCGATGACCGAGTGCCGAACGGACGACACCTCCGCGTTCAACACACGTACGGTGCAGCGACGTCTCCTCCTTCTTGATCCAGCAAGGGGGAAGGAGAGATTGATGGAGATCCAGCAGCACGACGGCGTGGTGGTGGATGCAGCGGGATGCCGGCAGGGCTTCGCCGAGCTTATACGAGAGAGAGAGGTGTTGCAGGGGAGGAGGGAGGCGCCCAAGGATGTAGGTTTCTGCCCTCCCTCCCCCTCTTTATATAGGCCCCCTGGGAGGAGGGGGGCGCCGGCCAGATCCCATCTAGGGTGGGGGGCGGCGGCCAAAGGGGGGGAAAGGGTGCCTTGCCCCCCAAGGCAAGTGGGAAGCCCCCCCCACCCTAGGGTTCCCAACCCTAGGCGCATGGGGGGAGGCCCATGGGGGGGCGCCCAGCCCACTAGGGGGTGGTTCCCTTCCCACTTCAGCCCACGGGGCCCTCCGGGATAGGTGGCCCCACCCGGTGGACCCCCGGGACCCTTCCGGTGGTCCCGGTACAATACCGGTAACCCCCAAACTTTCCCGGTGGCCGAAACTTGACTTCCTATATATAATTATTCACCTCCGGACCATTCCGGAACCTCTCGTGACGTCCGGGATCTCATCCGGGACTCCGAACAACTTTCGGGTTTCCGCATACACATATCTCTACAACCCTAGCGTCACCGAACCTTAAGTGTGTAGACCCTACGGGTTCGGGAGACATGCAGACATGACCGAGACGCCTCTCCGGTCAATAACCAACAGCGGGATCTGGTTACCCCTGTTGGCTCCCACATGTTCCACGATGATCTCATCGGATGAACCACGATGTCGAGGATTCAGTCAATCCCGTATACAATTCCCTTTGTCGATCGGTATGTTACTTGCCCGAGATTCGATCGTCGGTATCCCAATACCTTGTTCAATCTCGTTACCGGCAAGTCTCTTTACTCATACCGCAATGCATGATCCCGTGACTAACGCCTTAGTCACATAGAGCTCATTATGATGATGCATTACCGAGTGGGCCCAGAGATACCTCTCCGTCACACGGAGTGACAAATCCCAGTCTCGATCCGTGCCAACCCAACAGACACTTTCGGAGATACCCGTAGTGCACCTTTATAGTCACCCAGTTACGTTGTGATGTTTGGCACACCCAAAGCACTCCTACAGTATCCGGGAGTTGCACGATCTCATGGTCTAAGGAAAAGATACTTGACATTGGAAAAGCTCTAGCAAACGAAACTACACGATCTTTTATGCTATGCTTAGGATTGGGTCTTGTCCATCACATCATTCTCCTAATGATGTGATCCCGTTATCAACGATATCCAATGTCCATAGTCAGGAAACCATGACTATCGGTTGATCAACGAGCTAGTCAACTAGAGGCTTACTAGGGACACGTTGTGGTCTATGTATTCACACATGTATTACGATTTCCGGACAATACAATTATAGCATGAACAATAGACAATTACCATGAACAAAGAAATATAATAATAACCATTTATTATTGCCTCTAGGGCATATTTCCAACACATTCATCATCACATATGATTATCCAAGTCACTAGATAAACATTGCGGGGTGTATGAAACACGAGATAATAAAATCTCGAGCCCCATACAAAACTTTGTCATACGCATGACCCCCGTGCAGATCATATCTGCATTGCCCTTTCGTCTGCGAAATTTCATCTTTCTTTTTAACTATGGTGGAATTCAATGAACTGTTAACACTTCATTGATCAATCAGGATCGCGGATTGCCAGAACTTTGAAAATCCACCATGCTGTTATCAAGATCAGAAATATGCAGATTCCAGGGAAGCAACAAGAACATCGGGTAACAGATTTCATCTGCTACCCGCACGAATAATTTTCGGCAATAGATCTCATCTACTACCTAATTATATTGTGCAACACCCATACATCTCTATGTATTCTAGATCACAACCTGCAACTACGTGTAGCACGGTTCATGATGCCACTGTAGGGTAATGTAGCAGAAAACAAAAAAATTCCAACCTAGGCACCAGCCCAGGACCACTATGGAGACTGCATACAAGGTTTGATCTTTTTCTTTACCGACTCGTAGCGCAGCGGAAGTAGAGTCGATGAGGATCGGCGGTGCAGATTCCCGCAGCTAGGATTTACAACCTCCCAACCGCGAGGATCTATACCCTCATCTGCCCCTCGGACAGCCCTCCGGGAGGCGGTCGGACAGTCCCCCGAACGGTGTCGCGGACAGCCCTTTGGGAGGACCTTCAAAACTCAGACGGTCACTCGGACAGCCCTTCGGGAGGACCTTCAAAACTCAGACGGTCACACGGACAACCCTTCGGGAGGCACTCTTGAACTAAGACCAAAACCACGATCTGTCTACAGAGTTGCACACATACGGTGTCATCTATCTGGCAGGGCTTCACCGTCCAGAACTAGTTCCTGCCGGAACCCAGACAGCCTTTCGGCTCTACAAAACTATTTCGCTAGGAGGGAGAGAGAAAGCCATATCATGCATGACACTTGTATGTGAGAAAGTGTGAGTGTGGAGAGTGCATCTCCACCTCTATTTATAGGAAAACCCAAGGGGGGAAGGTGGGACATAGAAAACCAAAAATACCCATGTTTTATGTCACACATAAAGGGCATTATGGGGAAGCAAGTGGGGCTCCATGGAGCAACCCCTCTTGGACGTCCAAAACCCTTGTGGGACCCCCCAAAAAGGGTTGCCATCCTTCCATGTCATCCCTAGATATTTTGGGGCAAAGCCCAAAAGGTGGCTTTCCATAAAGTAACCATAAAGCTGATTTCACTATTCACGATGACATTTTCTAGCGTCCATTCGAACCAAAAATATTTATGTGGGCTTAGAACATTTCTAGTACCCACTAAAATAATTTTCGACGCGTTCTGAAACAATTCCGGATTAGTGATTTTCATCTGCGAGAAGCAACCATACCGGTTCCGGCAGCTCCGGAACATTTCCAGTTTTTATCCCAGAAAATTCCTAGAAGTTTCCAGAATAATTCTAGTACCCTCCAAGAATTATTAGGCCTGTCCCGAAACCAATTTGACTTAATGCTATACCCCAAAACAACTTTTCGGTTTTACGAAAATATTTCGCTATTCTCTCCCCGGAACTCTTCCGTTGTCTCCGAAACTTTTTCGGCGAATTTCTCTCAGACTCCCTGTCTAGTATTCAGCAGATAGATGACCCTTAAGCGTGTGACCCTATAGGTTTGGTGAGGTATAGACATGACCGGAACCCTTTTCGATCAATGATCAACATCGGAGCCATGGACAACCATATTGTCCCGTATACCCACATGAATGAATATTCGAGTGAACCACCAGTTGCCGTGTGCTATTCTTGTTGCTTCGCGATATGTTACAAATACTCGAGGTGAGATGTATTGGCATCCCCGTGGATCAACAACTTTGTCCATTATGCCAGTTACCTCGTTACCGGTATTGTTCTCTTTTCTCGTTCCTGTGTTCCGGCATCCCTGTGATCAAATCACAATGTGTCTGGCCAGACGATGATGGATACTGTAACACCGAGAGGGCCCTGAGATATCTCTCCATCGACAGAGGAGCAAATCCCAATCCTGAGCTATCAAGTTACTTGACATACTTTTCCATGAACCGGTAAGCCATCGTAATAGCCACCCATTTACGGATGACGTTTAACAAACCCCAAAGTTCATGAAGCAAGCATGAAGAAACTCGATACTCTCATGGTCTAAGGAATTATGCAAATGTAAACTTCCTCTTTGTTATTAACCATTAACTTGTGACGAAGGTATCTCATAGCATAACATCAAACGGGTTGATTCAACCACAAGTGTTCTACTAACATTGTGTCCCCAAAGTTGCTGGCACAGTCATGCCCATGATCAGGAAAACAGAACCATCAAGCAACACTTGAGCTAGTCTTAGAGGCCAGACTAGGTATACATTTTGCCGTTTATTATTCCACACATGCATATGAGTCTTCCTCCAAGCCTCGTGTTATTATAGACTCGAGAACCATAGCAGTTATAGCATGGAACATAAACATCATGATGAACACAGAGATAAATAATAACATTTATTATTGCCTCTAGGGCATATCTCCTATAGTTGTGTGGGTTAGAGTTCATGGTTTCTCTTGTGGATTGCACCTATCTCGTGCTCCACGATTTGAGCATGGTTGTGTGGGGTAGTATCGCGGGTTGCGGATCGACGAATGTTTGGATTACAAGCTTCGGTGAGCATCCTCCTCGTCGGGTCATAATCTCTTATTTTCTGTTTTTGGCTGCTTGCTGCTAGTTACCCCCATCCATTATCGATCCTACACCATGAAGATCGGACCTCCCCTTGTACACCCTCTTCTCCGAAGACGGTGTCGCATCAGAAGATGAACCTAGAAGTTCCTATGGGACTGAATCCTGAGGAATGACCAGAGGGTGTCAATCCTATAAAATTCCTACACAAATCTTGTAAATCAATGGACGCCTAAAGTTAATCTTGAGACCATATACAATATCCGAATAGAGGGAGACATTGGTATACATCGAGTAAAATGCATAGAACGACCACTTTCATGTTACAACTCGCTTAAAACCACCACTTTACAAAACATGACACTTTGCACCGAATCAAAGAATTGACAATGGCAAAAAAACACTGAACCAAAAAATGATCTCGTTTTGACGTGTCAAAGTGCCCACCTGGCTAGTGGTGGACGGCGCAAGCAGCAACGGGCATTAACAGCCGTACCGATCAAGCCGGTCGGACCTTTCTCCTAAAGGCAATAGTGGCCCGCTTCCCACCCTCCCCTCTCGCTCACCCACACTCACTCTCGCTCCCCTCTACGCCGCCACCACCGCGGCTCAACCTTGCCGCCGCCGCCATTATGTCTTCTGGGGGCAGACTCGAAGGAGAGCAGTGATGATGATATGGTCGACTTCACCGGGGAGGTAATGCCCTTCCGCTGTACTCTGTTTGAGGGCCTAGGGTTTGTGAAAGTGTTAGTTATCGACTAGAGGGGGGTGAATAGGCAATTTTTATGGAAGTCTTCAGAACAGGCAATGTCTTCGATGACGTGAAACTAAAACAGTAACTAAATAGGATACGATGGAAGATAAACTACACTAGGCATGCTGATATGTCAACAACAATTGAAGTGAGATGAGAAGACAATAATAACTAGGTAGAACAAGCAGTTATGCAGGATAGTGTGAAGACAAAGGGGCAATCAGAGTGATAGTCTTCACACAATGTCTTCAAACAGAATGAGCAAGCAAAATCTTCACGAAGCTAAATACTAAGTAAAGGAGTGAAAAGATAGAACCAGTTGCTCGGAGAAGACAAATGATTTGTCTGACCAGTTCCAGTAGCTGTGACAACTGTATGTCTGGTTAGGGAGGCTGAGATTGAACTCCGAAGACCTAGTATTCACCTTATTCTCCTTGAGCTAAGATCCACAAATCTCGCCCAATCACTCAGATAAGTCTTCAAGGTAAACTTCCAAACCTTCACAGACTTCGTTCATCGGCAATCCACAATGACTCTTGGATGCTCGGAAAGCGAAGCCTAACCAGCTGGAAGATCACAGTCTTCAAGTGTTACAAGTCTTTGGTTCACACAGAACATAAAGGCTTCAGTGATGCTCAATCACTTTTGGGCCCGGGTGTTTTGGGTTTGTCGTCCTCGCAAGGATTCTCTCTCAAAGGCTTCAGAGGTGGGTTGCTCTCAAACGACAAAAGTCGTCCACTAACTCGAAGCAGCCACCAACTTATGGTGGAGGGGATGGGCTATTTATAGTCAGGAGGCAACTCGACATGATATGTCCGAAATGACACAGGGTCAGTGGACAACTGATCGTCTCCAATGTATCTATAGGTTTTGTTTGTTCCATGCTATTATAGTATCAATCTTGGATGTTTATTATGCAATTATATATTATTTTTGGGACTAACCTATTAACCTAGTGCCCAGTGTCAGTTGCTATTTTTTCCTTTTTTGGCTTTTCAAAAATCAGTATCAAATGGAGTCCAAACGCTATGAAACTTTTTGACGATTTTTCTGGACCAGAAGGGACCCTAGAAGCTTCGGGATAAGACCTATGGAGCCACGAGGGAGCGACAAGCCCGGAGGGCGCGCCCCCCCAGGCTTGTGGACCCCTTGTGGCACCTCTTGACCTAATTCCACTTCTATAAATTCCCAAATATTCCCAATATACCAGAGAGCTACCCAAAATACTTTTTCCACCGTCGTAAGTTTCTGTTCTTTGGAGATTCCATCTAAAGACCTTTTCCGGTACTCTTTCGGAGGGGGAATCGATCACGGAGGGCCTCTACATCAACCTTGTTGCCCTTCCGATGATGTGTGAGTAGTTTACCACGGACCTACGGGCCATAGCTAGTAGCTAGATGACTTCTTCTCTCTCTTTGATCTTCAATGCAATGTTCTCCTCGATGTTCTTGGAGATCTATTCAATGTAATCCTTTTTTTGCGGTGTGTTTGTTGGGATTCGATGAATTATGGGTTTATGATCAGATTATTCATGAATATTATTTGAGTGTTTTCTGAATTCTTATATGCATGATTGTTATAGCTTTGTATTTCTCTCCAATCTACGTGTTTGGTTTGGCCAACTAGTTTGGTTTATCTTGCAATGGGAGAGGTGCTTTGTGATGCGTTCGATCTTGCGGTGTTCAATCCCAGTTACAGAAAGGGACATGACACGTATTTGTATAGTTGCCATTAAGGATAAAAAGATGGGATTTATTCATATTGATTGGGTTTACTTTGTCTACATCATGTCATCTTGCTTAAGGTGTTACTCCGTTCTTTATGAACTTAATACTCTAGATGCATGCTGGATAGCAGTCGATGTGTTGAGTAATATTAGTAGATGTAGGCAGGAGTCTGTCTACTTGTCTCGAACATGATGCCTATGTAGATGATCATTGCCTTGAATATCGTCATAACTATGTGCTTTTCTATCAATTTTCCAACAGTAATTTGTTTACCCACCGTATGCTATGTTCAAGAGAGAAGCCTCTAGCGAAAATTATGCCCCCCGGGTCTATCTTTATCATATATTAAAATCCAAAAATAGCTTGCTGCAATTTATTTACCGCTATTTTATCTCGTGTTGTTGTTTATCTATCGATCACTACGAGATTTAATCCTTGCAATTAACCGCGAAGGGATTGACAACCCCTTGTTTGCGCTGGGTGCAAGTATTTGTTCTTTTGTGTGTAGGTGCTGTTCATGAGGTCTTGCGTGGTTCTCCTACTGGATTGATAACGTTGGTTCTTAAACGAGGGAAATACTTATCTCTACTGTACTGCATCATCCTCTCCTCTTCGAGGAAATCTCAACGTAGCTCACAAGTAGCAGGAAGAATTTCTGGCGCCGTTGTTGAGGAGACATCACCAAAACCTATCAAGTACCATCGCATAAACTTTCATCTCCTTGCATTTACTTTCATTTTCCATTTGCCTCTCATTTTCATCTTCCCCACTTCTAAAACCTTTTCACAAAAAAAACATTTTTCATTTGCCTCTTTGCTTGTTTGCTTACTTTACCGTTATGGCTAGTTCTTCTCTTGTTACATGCACATCACCTCACATTCCCTTAGTTGTACGATTGCAGAGCTAGTATCAAGTGCCGAGGGTGGTACCTCGTATCGCATTCCTGATGATACCTCTGTAGTTTAGCTAATCGGTCGTGGACTTCCGAGGGTGATTCCTCATAACCACTCCCGATGACGACTCTATCGTGCAACAGCTCAAGTGTGAACCTTTCGAGGGTGATTCCTCTAGGTTCACCTTGATAGCTACATCGAGTAGGAATCCATCGAGGGTGATTCCTCAGGGTTTGCCCCTTGATGTTATGGACACATGGTTACTTTGATTTTACCCTAGAACCATGTTAAAGTCGGGTCGGCCCCGAAGGGTTCCCGCGAGAAATGTGAAGACGGGTTTACCGTGAGGGTACCCGCGAGTGATGTGGAGTCGGGTTGGCCGTAAGGGTACCCGCGAGATAATTACGTGGCGCGCCTGGGCATTCTTAGCCCGTGTCGTAAGTTCGCGAGACGGGGCGACGAGACCATAGATCGTGGATCATTGATCGTCTCCGCACACTCCCAAGACACTAACGGTTTGGATATTTGATCCAAGTAGGCCTTTGACCTTTTCGCATTGACCACCACACGGGAATAAGTATGGGCACTCTGCGTCATACGTTTCTTATGAAAGCTCTTAGACGTCAGCGGTTTAGTGACACGCGCCCGGGTGGTTTGCGTAAGCACCTGCTTTGTATAAAGAGGTAGCCAGGACTGATCCTGGCCATCCTAGCAATGCGCAGGATTGCAAAGGATGATTGGCCCATTTCCCCTTCGCATTTAGGATGTAGACCAGCGTGCTGGCCTCTCTATTGAGCCTAGATAGGACTACAGTGTGTCGATCAGCCGAGGCCGGGTATGACCCAGGAAAGTGTGTTCGGCTAGAGTTAATCCAGCATGTTGGGTAAGTTTGTGAACCCCTGCAGGGAAGTTAATCTATTTGAATAGCCGTGTCCATGGTAACGGCCGCTCAGAGTTGTGTCCCAATCTATACAACTAGAACTGGATACTGGAGACACTAAAAGGATATGATGGCTCCGGGATTGCTTTCTCGCAGGGAGTCGAGGAAGGTGAAAGGATCGTGAAGAGGTGTCTAGAGGGTGGTGATTAGACCCCCAACAAGCAAAAGTAGCAGATTTTAAGTTCTTCAAGTTGAGGTGGAGTTTTAGCACAAGTTTAAGCATTCACAATACATTTCAAGCAAGCATGGCAAGAATATGAGCAGCGGAAAGAGTAAAGCATGCTAGTTGCGAGAAAGTAAAGGGATGGGATTGGAGTGTGCAAATGCAATGTAGGCACGGAGATTTTTGGCCTGGTTCCGATAGGTGGTGCTATCGTACATCCACGTTGATGAAGACTTCAACCCACGAAGGGTAACGGTTGCACGAGTCCATGGAGGGCTCCACCCATGAAGGATCCATGAAGAAGCAACCCTGTCTATCCCACCATGGCCGTCGCCCACGAAGGACTTGCCTCACTCGGGTAGATCTTCACGAAGTAGGTGATCTCCTTGCCCTTAAAAACTCCTTGGTTCAACTTCACAATCTTGTTGGAGGCTCCCAAGTGACACCTAACCAATCTAGGAGACACCACTCTCCAAAAGGTAATAGATGGTGTGTTGATGATGAACTCCTTGCTCTTGTGCTTCAAACGTTAGTCTTCCAAACACTCAACTCTCTCACAGATTTGGATATGGTGGAAAGATGCACTACAAAAAAAGACACATCCGTGACATTTTGGGCCGAACCAAAATCTTTTCTGTCATACTTATGACACTTCTATGACGATAATTGTGACAAAACCCGGTATCATCATAGATGTGGTGGGGTCCTACTTCTATGACAAAAATCATGACAGAAAATGGGCTTTTCGTCCTGGGCGGGCCGGAGACGCAGCTGCATGATATTCTTTGGGCCGTCCATGACAGAAAAAACTATGGTAGAAGCGAGGGCGTGGAAAATATCGGGGAGTCCCCGGTTACGGTGGGTGGTCGGGGGCCGAGCGATGCGTGTTTCTCTCGTACGTATGCGCGTGTGTGCGAGGCATTGGGCTCTAACTGAACCCGAGCGAGGCGTTGGGATCTAACTGAACCGAGCGATTACACTGCAGGCTACGCGTTACTGAACCCCGAGCGATCGATCGATGGCTGTTAACTGAACCCGATCGAGCGATTCCTTCGCTACTGCTGCTAACTGAAGCTGATCGATGCTGCCTCTGGATGAACAGTGAGTGTTGCGGGGGGGGGGGGGGTGGATGAACAGTTCCCGGTGGGGGTGGATGAACAGGACCCCGTGGCGTTGCCTCTGGATGAACAGTGAGCGTTGCTGGGGGGTTTGGATGAACAGTTCCCGGTGGGGGTGGATGAACAGGACCCCGATCGTTCAAGCCGGTTGGGGCTGGATGAACAGGACCCCATGGAGGGCAGGATGAACAGTAGATGGTGGAGGGCAAGATGAACAGTAGCCCGTGGAGAGGGCTAGTTGAATAGTAGCCGGTGGAGCGTGGTGGAGGCTGGATGAACAGGAGCCCGTGGATGAACAGTCGCAGGTGGAGGCTGGAGGAGGTCGACGGTGGATGAACAATAGCCCGTGGAGGCTGGAGGGGGTCGACAGTGGAGATGAACAGTATCCCGTGGAGTCCCGTTTTGCGGTATGCCACACCCCTCCCGATGAACAGGACCCCCGTTTTGACCGTAGTGCTCCAACACAAGTCCGTTTCCTCCGCTTTGCGGTACGCCACACCCCTCCCGATCAACAGGACCCCCGTTTCGACCATAGGAGGTCCGTTTCCTCCGTTTTGCGGTACGCCAGACCCCTCCCGATGAACAGGATCCCGTTTCGAACGTGGCCGGTCGAACACAAGGCCATTTCCTCCGTTCTACGGTACGCCATGCCTCGTTTCCATCGGCTGTTCCGTCCAAGCCCTCCCGATGAACACGACGACGCATTCTGTTCCGACCCAGCCGGTTGGCTCCCCATGAACACGACGACGACGCCCAGCCATGTACACGAGCCCTGGCCGTACGTACGCGTGAGTAGGCGTTCGAGACCCTGCCCGTATGTACGTATGTGGCCGTATGTACTTTCTTGCACCCTGGCCGCTGTACGTATGTGTACATGCTATGCGCGCCTCTACTACGACACGTGCATGCCTCTACATCGACCAGTATGTACGTACACGTTCGCGACCAGAATGAGAACGCTACGTACGCTTCGACCAGGTGGGTCCCGACTGTCAGGGACTTCCTTGCGTGCGAAGATGTAGCTGGTGGGTCCCAGCAGTCAGGGGGAAACGTTTTTTTTTGCGAAATACGATGGCCCGTCCGGTGTGTCCCCGCTGTCAGGTGGAGGAATAATTATTTTGCGCGTAATAAGGAGGCACTTCCTTGCTGCGGCCGTGGACCCAGCTGTCATCCTCTCCACGTACAGTCCACGTCCGATGGAAGCCGTTCCTTGACCATGTTGACCACGCCGCGCTGAGAGCACCAGGGCGGTGGACGACGGCGAGGCCTAGGAAGGGGACGACGTGGATCCGGGGAAGCCGCGGCAGTGGATGCCCACGCGTAGAGGAGTATGAGGGCTCACTGGTTCGCTGCGGTGTGAGGCTGCCGTCGCCGCAGAATAACAGGGGGTGTGGGTGAGTAGAGGGATGGCCTGGCCAGCGGTGGGAGTAGTAGGGGGCGATGAGGCCTCTGCCGCATCGCAGCCGGCCACGGGAGGCAGGAGCACGAGGCACGACCGACGCTGCTTTGGGCACCTGGAGCAAGAAGACTCGAGGTTGAAGAAGCACTACGGCCGTTGGATGGACATCGTATGGTCACTAGAGCTAGAATCGTGCATATTGACTAAGTTGACAAAGCCCTCCATCCCCGTCAACTTAGTAGGCCCACAAGTCAGCCTCCCACTATACTGGGTCCCAACTAGCAGGGGGAGTATTCATCTTTTTGTGCGTAATAAGGAGGCACTTCCTTGCGTGCGAAGATATAGCTGGTGGGTCCAAGCTGTCAGCGGCGGTAAAGTTTTTTTTGCGAAATACAGAGGCCCTTTCGGTGGGTCCCAGATGTCAGGTGGAGGAATCATTATTTTGCGCGTAATAAGGAGGCATTTCCTTGCGTGCGGCTGTGGACCCAGCTGTCAGCCTTTCCACGTACAGTCCACTTCAGATGCATGTCGGTCGTTGACCACGTTGACCAGGCCGCGCCGAGAGCACCAGGGCAGTGGACGACGGCGATGCCTAGGAAGGGAACAACACGGAGCCAGGGAAGACTCGACAGTTGTTTCCCACGCGGAGCGGAGTACGACTGTATGAGGGTTTACTGATTTGTCCGCCGTCGCCGGAGAATAACAGCAGGTGTGGGTGAGTAGAGGGATGGCTAGGCCAGCCATGGGAGTACGGTGGGGCGGTGAGACCTGCGCGGCAACACAGCCGGCCGTGGGGAGGAGGGAGCAGGCAGTCCCGCCGGTGCTTGTTTGAGCGGCTGGAGCAGGAAGAGCAGAGATTGAAGAAGCACGACGGCCGTTGGGTGGACATCCAACAGTCACTGCTTGTGCGTCAACCTTTTTTTTAAGGAAAGCCTCAAATCTGTGGAAAACATCATACAACCCATCTGCCATTATTTCTAATTATTTACAGCCCATTTGCTAATTCTTAAGGTTTTTTTGGAGCCCATATTCTTTTTGTTAGCATTACAGCCCATATTGTGGCCACGGTTAAAAAATTATACGAAATTTTGCATATTTTGGTGCGGTCCGAACTGTTTTTAATCCCGAAATTTCGAGTCACATTCAAGGTGATTTAAAAAATAAATGTATATCAATATAAAATCCAACAAATTGTCCACGCATAAAAATCAATGCAATTTAAAATCTCGAAATGAAAAAAAGAAATTTGAAACTAATTGCCGGTTTGATGTGTTTTAAAAATGTGCAGCCCATTTCTCATTACTGATAGGCCATTTTCTCGGCCAGCCGAATGAAGCTCTCCTCGTCTTGAAAGATTTGCAGCCCAACAGGCCTGACAAAGGACTTACTTGGCAAATCACAAAAAAACTGGGCTGTGGCCGTGGACCCAGCTGTCAGCCTCTCCACGTACAGTACTCTTCCGATGGAAGTCAGTCGTTGACCACATTGACCACGCCGCGCCGAGAGCATCAAGGCGGTGGACGACGGCGAGGCCTAGGAAGGGGATGACGCGGAGCCTGGGAAGACGCGGCAGTGGATGCTGTCGTGGTTCTAAGTCTGACAGTAGAATGGGGGGTAGGGATGTAGAGGCAAGATCCTAGCTATGGAGAAGTTGTACGCACGAGTTTTACGAGTTCAGGCCCTTCTCGGAGGTAACAGCCCTACGTCTCGCAGCCCGGAGGCAGTCGAGTGGATTATATGAGTGTGTGTTACAGGGGGTGCGAACCCTTGTGCATGTGGAGGGGGGTGGCTTATATAGAGTGTGCCAGGACCCCGGCCAGCCCACGTTACAATTGATTTAAGGTACATCAAGAGGGGGGCGTTACTGGTAACGTCCGTAATAAAGTGTTATAAATGGCTATTAAGTCTAGGAGTTAATGCTCGACCGTTGCTGTGTAGAGTGACTTTAGGTCTTCTGTCCATCGAGTGTTTCTTGTTACGGTCGAGTGATCTTGATTCCTCCGAGTGGAAATGTTTCTGGTCGAGTGGGTGATGGTACCCCTCGAATGCTTCTGGCTTTAGAGTGATGTCCTTGGGGAGGGTATTTAGGTCAGGCCTGTGACCCTACCCTAGGTACATGTCCTCGTCATTAGCCCCCGAATGGATCAGGGTTTGAGTGGAGAAGGAGTTGAAAATACTTCCGACTCATTTTTCGTGCTTCGGGTGTGTCTTGTTTTGGATCAACGAACCGAGGTGGTGACACCAACTTCTTTTTCAGCCGCCTTGATCCATTCCTGGTTTTGTCGAGTGAACTTTCGCTGGAAGAGGTCCGAGGGCTAATGTGGTGGAGATCTTCTGTCTGACAAGTTGTTCTGCTGCCCGCGGATCTCGCGGGATTCGAATTTCGGGAAGCGCGCGGGGCGGAGGAGGCCGCAGTAATCGGGCTGGATAAGCTAAGGCCGCCTTGATTCCCGCGCCGCCTTTTTTGCCACGTATCACGCGCGCGACTGTTGCGGGATTTGATAAGATTGTCCGGGCCTACAGGTCAGTCACTCGGAAGCAACCCCATATAAGACGCTGGACCGGGATTTTTGAACAGTGCGTTCTCATTCTTCTTCTCTCTTCTCAGTTTTCCCCACTGCGCCTGCTCCTCCTCTAGCGCCGCCGCTTCGCTCGAGCTCCATCCGCGGCGATGGGGAAAGAAAAGACGGTGGCTCTGGAGTGCGCGAAGAAGGCGACGGCGAAGGCAAAGGGGAAAAGTCCTGCCGGGGCGGATCCTCATCACGGTCCGGTTTGCCGCGCGGCTGGATCCAGGGCAACTGGATCCGGTCGACGATCAGTCAGGATGACCTCGACGATCTGGCGGAGGAGGGGCTGATTCCTCACGGATCGACGCGGCTCCCGGAGGATGAGACCGAACCTCGACCGCGGGAGGGTGAGTGCGTCCTCCTCGCCACTCACGTCGACCGTGGATTTTCTCTTCCTCCGCATCCTTTTTTTCGGGCTTTCTTGAATTTCTTTGGAGCACAACTTCATCACTTTTCCCCCAACACCATCATATATCTTGCTGCTTTCGTGTCTCTGTGCAAAAACTTCTTGGGTTGTCGACCACACTGGGGTCTCTTCAAGCACATTTTCACGTGTCACTCACAGTCGGTCAAAAAGGCCAACCCGAGTGACGAGAGGACTCAAGTGATCCAGATGTGTGGGGGTCTTGGGATTCAGATGAGGGGTAAGAGCTCTTTCCCAGCCATAATTCTTCCTGAGTCAGTGCGAGGGTGGCAATCGACCTGGTTTTACTGCAAAGACCAGCCGACTCCAGGTCAGTCGACTGGACTTCCTCCTTTTTCTATGGCTCGCGTAGAGAAGCCCTCCGCCTTGAAAATAACTTCAAGGGAGAAAGCGGAGGTGAAAGTGCTGGTTGAGCGAGTGGTCTATCTCATCCGTGAGGGTGTAACTGGAATGGATCTGCTGGAAGTCTTCCTCAAACGACGCATTCAGCCACTTCAAGCCCGCGACCATCCGATGTGGATGTATTCAGGCATTGAAGATTCCACTCGGGTGCACCCAGAAGAAGTCGACGAGGATACGGTGGAGAAGTGGTTGAGGAGTATCACTGGCAACAAGGACAACCCCAGAGGAGCCAGGAGAATCCCTCCACATGACCAATCCTACGAACCCGACAAGGTCCGATTCCGAATTACCGAGTGTCATCTTGATTTAACATGCAACTGTTTATGCTTCACCAACTGACTTTGTCTTGCTTGTTTTCTTCTAGGCCCTTACTGAAATGTATTCGATGCCCAACGGAGAGCAGGAGCAGGACCCGGAGGGGGAGGCAAGCGGAGGTGAAAGCTGCGAGTGGCATTCCGACAGAGAGGGGGACGAGGAGAGCGACGACCTGAGTGACGAAGAAGAGGTCGACTCTCCTCCCCGCAGGGAAAGGCGATCCAAACTTACTCACGACCCGGCGAGCGCCCGTGACAAGGCGACCGTTCAGACCGGGTGGTCGTCAAAGCGTGCTCGGACGTCCTCTCCGGCACCAACTGAAAAAGCTCCAAAGCAGTTCAAGGTTGTAGTGCAGAAGACTCGGAAGGCGCTTCCGAGAATCAAGTTTGACGTTCCCGTTGCTTCTGCGTGAGTGTTCTTCTTTCGCTTTTACTTGACGTTCTGTGCTGTTTATTTTTCCCTTGGTTTGACCAAATGAATCTTGAAACTAGCAGTGCCGCTACCTCTGGGACCTCTGCTTATAAGAACGAGGATGAGGAAATGGAAGATGCGGTGACCTCCAATCCGGGTACAATCCTCGTGATTTTATCTTCGATTTGTCGATTGATCTGCGATATATCCAATCAGGTGATGAAACTTTGGCGACTGATCTTTTTACAGCCCTCAACATCATTGACCTCCCCGACGACGATGAGGACGAGCCACAGAGGCCGTTGGGGAGAAGAAACAGGAAAACGTCCCCTGGCAAGACGCTTCAATCGATACCGGTGGCGGAACCGGTAATTCAGGACGCCGGCGATGCCAATCGGACTTCCGTCTCCTTCGCCATACCGCTGTCGAGTGCTCGGCCTTCCTCGTCAGCTGCACAGACTCCCACCAATCCACCTTCACTTTTTGCTACACATCACGTCCCAGAGGACCAAGTGGGTGCTGCAAAAGAGGCTATACGCCAGGCGGGCATTATCATGGAGAAGATGAAGATGGTGCGGGAAGCCAACCAAGCTGCTTATGATGCTAGCTCCGCTCTCCAGAGCAACGTCCAGGTTAGTAGATCGTCGTCTGACTCCTCTGGCTTGTTCTGTTAGGATATGGTACCTGAAAACTTTCTTTCCAAGAATCTTTGCATCTGTCTGCGCCTTGCATCTGTACACCCACTGGGTGTTTTGATTTGTCACTGAACAGATTCGCACTTTGAGCTGATAATGTTGTTGTCGATTGAATCTTTTGACTAGTGGGGGCACGCTGAGTGCACCCACTGGGTGTAGTCCCCGAGACCATAATTGACTGCGGGCAGTCGACTATGGTCTGAGCATCAGAATTTGAATTTCTTCACTCGGTCTGGTCGGGCCATGTCGAGTGGAACTTTGAACCAGTGGGGGCACGCTGAGTGCACCTAGTGGGTCTAGTCCTTGAGACCGTGGTCGACTGCTGGTAGTCGACTATGGTCTCAAGACTCTGTTTTTTTTTGCACTCATGCTGGACAGGCCTTGTCGAGTGTAAACTGAACCAGTGGGGGCACGCTAAGTGCACCCACTGGGTGTAGTCCCCGAGACTACTGTTGGATGTTTGATTCGGCAGTAGTCCTAGAATTTGTTGGCTTTATCCTTTTACCTCTCCGAAATAACCAATCTTTTCACCAGTCGACTGACCTGTTCTTTGGTTGCAGAAATCTTGTGATCTTGGAGCTCGTTTTGCTGACCTGGAGAAGCAGGAGATTCAACTCAACCACGATCTGGAGCTGGCCAAGACAGAACTGCAGAGAGCCAAGGATGATGCCGCTGGTAAGGAAGACCTGTCGACTGAGTTTTCCCTGAACCGGATTTCATTCTACTTTTTCTGAATCCAACATTATTTCTTTCAGAGAAACTGAACCAAGCTCTGGCGAAAAAGGATCAAGATCTGGCGGCCGCGCAGAAAAAAGCTGATGAGAAAACTGCGCTCGCTGAACAGAAGTTGGCTTCAGTCAGCAAATTGGAGGAAGAAAACTCCAGGTTGAAAACTGCCCTTGACAAAGCCAATAAGGAAGCGACTCGCCTGAAGAAGGACAAGGAAAATCTAAACGAGAAGATGGAAGGTATTGCCCGCAGGAGGAATGATCTGGGAAGCCTTGCTAAGAAGTTGTTCGTCATGCTTGAAGGTGTTTCCTTTGATCCAACTGGTTTGTTCTTGTTGACTCGACATATGATCATTGGCTTACCCTTGAATTGTGTATGCAGAGTTTTGCCGGGACTTCGAGGAAGAGACCGGGCAAATTGAACCAAGCTTGGACCCCATCAGCTCTCCAGTGAAGGATGAAGCTGCCATGAACGTGCTCCGACTGGAATCCCGCATCACTGGTGTTGTCGATTATCTCGCCCGACTGAAAGTCGCGATGTCGTGGATTGACACAGCTCTCTGGCCCATGGCAACAGTTTAGAATGACCTTGAGTCTATGATGGCTCGGCTCAATGAAGCTCCCAGTGAAATTCAAGAATGGAAGAAGTCTTCTGCCCGGTGCGGCGCTGATGTGGCTCTATCTCTGGTTCGCGTCCACTATCGAGAAGCTCGGGAAGAGAAGCTGTCGGCGATTAAAGTTGCTAACACCAAGAGGCATGACTTCCAGTCCTTCATGGAGACTTTCATTGGTGCCGCCACTCGGATTGCTGACGGGATCGACTTGGACGAATTTGTCGAGCCTGCCAGCCCTCCTCCTGCGGAGTGAACAAACTTTTATGCTCTGCCTTAAATTTGCCTTGGAATGCCGAGTGATTTTGTAACAGTTAAAATCCTTCGGGCTGAATGCCCGAGTACTTTGATCCATGGTCTTGGACTTTAGGATTTATCTGAACTTGATTTATCTCTGAATATGCTTGTTCTTCACACGGAATAATCTTTGTGCTTGAGATGTAGCTCTGAGGTTGATGCTCCAGTCAACCCGCACCTCGTCGTCCTTGCGGATAAGGGTGGAGCGCATGTTGTACTTGTGGCGCAGCTCCGAAGGAGAAAGTTGCAGTCGGCCTGCACCTCGTCGTCCTTGTGGATAGGGATGGACTTCGAACTTAGGCGAGTACTAGACTGCAGCTAAGCCCCCGAGTGGGAGGGTTGCTCACCACTCGGTAGGATTTTTCAAACTTAGGCGAGCACTGGACCGCAGCTAAGCACCCGAGTGGGAGGGTTGCTCACCACTCGGTAGGATTTTTCAAACTTAGGCGAGTACAGGATTGCAGCTAAGCCCCCGAGTGGGAGGGTTGCTCACCACTTGGTAGGATTTTTCAATCTTAGGCGAGTACTGGACTGCTTCTAAGCCCCCGAGTGGGAGGGTTGCTCACCACTCGGTAGGATTTTTCAAACTTAGGCGAGTACTGGACTGCAGCTAAGCCCCCGAGTGGGAGGGTTGCTCACCACTCGGTAGGATTTTTCAAACTTAGGCGAGTACTGGACTGCAGCTAAGCCCCCGAGTGGGAGGGTTGCTCACCACTCGATAGGATTTTTCAAACTAAGGCGAGTACTGGACCACAGCTAAGCCCCCGAGTGGGAGGGTTGCTCACCACTCGGTAGGATATTTCAAACTTAGGCGAGTACTGGACTGCAGCTAAGCCCTCGAGTGGGAGGGTTGCTCACCACTCGGTAGGATTTTTCAAACTTAAGCGAGTACTGGACTGCAGCTAAGCCCCCGAGTGGGAGGGTTTCTCACCACTCGGTAGGATTCTTCAAACTTAGGCGAGTACTAGACTCCAGCTAAGCCCCCGAGTGGGAGGGTTGCTCACCACTCGGTAGGATTTTTTAAACTTAGGCGAGTACCGGACTGCAGTTAAGCCCCCAAGTGGGAGGGTTGCTCACCACTCAGTAGGATTTATCGAACTTAGGCGAGTACTGGACTGCAGCTAAGCCCCTGAGTGGGAGGGTTGCTCACCACTCGGTAGGATTTTTCAAACTTAGGCGAGTACTGGACTGCAGCTAAGCCCCCGAGTGGGAGGGTTGCTCACCACTCGGTAGGATTTTTCAAACTTAGGCGAGACGTATTCATGGCTAAGCCCCCGAGTGAGAGGGTTGCTCACCACTCGTTAGGATTTTACAAACTTAGGCGAGTACTGGACTGCAGCTAAGCCCCCCCGAGTGAGAGGGTTGCTCACCACTCGGTAGGATTTTACAAACTTAGGCGAGACGGATTCGCGGCTAAGCCCCCGAGTGAGAGGCTTGCTCATCACTTGGTAGGTTTTTTCAGACTTAGGCAAAATGGATTCACGGCTAAGCCCCCGAGTGAGAGGCTTGCTCATCACTCGGTAGGTTTTTTCAAACTTAGGCGAAACGAATTCGCGGCTAAGCCCCCGAGTGAGAGGCTTGCTCATCACTCGGTAGGTTTTTTCAGACTTAGGCGAAATGGATTCGCGGCTAAGCCCCCGAGTGAGAGGCTTGCTCATCACTCGGTAGGTTTTTTCAAACTTAGGCGAAACGGATTCGCGGCTAAGCCCCCGAGTGAGAGGCTTGCTCATCACTCGGTAGGTTTTTTCAGACTTAGGCGAAATGGATTCGCGGCTAAGCCCTCGAGTGAGAGGCTTGCTCATCACTCGGTAGGTTTTTTCAAACTTAGGCGAAACGGATTCGCAGCTAAGCCCCCGAGTGAGAGGCTTGCTCATCACTCGGTAGGATTTTTCAAACTTTAGGCGAAACAGATTCACGGCAAAGTCACCCACTCGGGGATTTCAGACGCAAACAAAAGCAACAACAACCATATAGGAAGACTGTAAAGCTCTTGTCTTTGATAAACAAACTACAAAGGTATTTCTTATTACATCTCATCCGAATGAGTACTTAAGTATAATAGGGGCGGAGCAGCTCCGCGTTCCAAGCCCGTGGCTCGTCTCTCTGATGCTCGACATTGTAAAGATGGTATGCTCCATTGTGGAGAACTCTGGTGACAATGAAGGGACCTTCCCAAGCAGGGGTGAGCTTGTGTGGTTTCTACTGATCCACTCGAAGAACCAAGTCTCCCTCTTGAAAGGCTCGGCCCCTCATGTTTCTGGCGTGGAACCGACGCAAGTCTTGCTGATGAATGGTCGACCGGATTAAGGCCATCTCTCTTTCCTCCTCTAGGAGATCGACTGCGTCCTGCTGGGCCTGTTCTGCTTCATCTTCAGAGAAGAGCTCGACTCGGGGTGCATTGTGAAGCAAGTCACTCGGTAGAACAGCTTCAGCTCCATAAACCAAGAAGAATGGAGTTCGGCCAGTCGACCGATTGGGAGCTGTCCTCAATCCCCAAAGAATTGATGGAAGTTCATCGACCCAGGCGCCTGCTGCGTGCTTGAGATCACGCATCGGTCGGGGTTTCAGTCCTTTGAGAATCAAGCCATTTGCTCTTTCTGCTTGTCCATTCGACTGGGGATGGGCGACTGAAGCATAGTCGACTCGTGTGCCTTGGGAAGCACAGAAGGCTCTCAACTCATCAGAAAGAGGTGGAAAGTGTTGCTGTGTCAAATCAAGATTGTGTGGGTGTCCGCTCATGTTCGACGCTATCGAAAATCATGCATTGGATGGATGCCCGGGCATTGAGAAGGAAGGACGCTTTCAGAGGTGAAAGGCCATGGGGAGGGCGACTGAAGCATAGTCGACTCGTGTGCCTTGGGAAGCACAGAAGGCTCTCAACTCATCAGAATCGAAGTTCGACCCGTTGTCAGTGATGATGCTGTGCGGAACTCCATATCTGAATGTCAATTCTCTAACGAAGCTGACGGCACTACTGGCTTCAAGATTCTTGATAGGCTTGGCTTCAATCCATTTGGTAAACTTGTCGACTGCTACAAGCACACGAGTGAAGCCGCTCCTACCAGTCCTCAGGGGTCCAACCATATCCAATCCCCAAACGGCAAAGGGCCAGACGAGTGGAATAGTCTTCAGGGCTGATGCAGGCTTGTGGGACATATTGGAGTAAAACTGGCAGCCTTCACATTTGTCGACTATATCTTTTGCCATTTAATTTGCTCGTGGCCAATAAAATCCAGCTCGGTATGCTTTGGCCACAATGGTCTGAGAGGACGCATGGTGACCACAGGTCCCCGAGTGGATGTCGTTGAGGATCGCTCGACCTTCTTCTGGTGTTATGCATTTCTGGCTGACTCCGGTTACGCTTTCCCTGAACAGTTGTCCTCTTATCACAGTAAAGGCTTTGGATCGACGGACGATCTATCGAGCCTCTTCTTCATCCTCTGGGAGTTCCTTCCTAAGGATATACGCAATGTATGGCACTGTCCAGTCGGGAGTGATGACCAAAACCTCCGTGATCAGGTCGACCACGGCTGGGACTTCGACTTTAGTCGGATCTGTGGCACTCTTAGGCTGCGGGGGCTCTTAAGTGAAAGGATCTTCTTGAACTGAAGGTGTATGAATGTGTTCCAAAAACACGTTGCTGGGAATGGCTTCCCTCTTGGAGCCTATCTTTGCCAAATCATCGGCTGCTTGATTTTTCAGTCGGGGTATATGATGGAGCTCTAACCCCTCAAACTTCTTTTCCAACTTCCTCACCGCATTGCAGTAACCAGTCATAGCTGGGCTTCTGACATCCCACTCCTTCATCACTTGATTGACAACCAAATCTGAGTCACCGTAGACCATGAGGCGACGGACGCCAAGCGAGATGGCCATATGTAACCCATAAAAGAGTGCTTCATATTCCGCTTCGTTATTGGAGGAATCAAAGCGAATCTGGAGAACATATCTGAGCTTGTCTCCTCGGGGGGATACCAGTACCACCCTAGCACCGGAACCATTCAGCATCTCGGAACCATCAAAGAACATGATCCAGTGCTCCGAGTGGACTTGAGTCGGCAGTTGCTGTTCGATCCACTCGGCGAGGAAATCTGCTATTGCTTGGGACTTGATAGCTTTCTTTGCCTCAAACTTAATATCCAAGGGAAGGAGTTCAATTGCCCACTTTGCCACTCGACCGATTGCATCTCTGTTGTTCAGAATCTCTGATAATGGAGCGTCGCTGACGACTGTAATGGAGTGGTCAGAGAAATAATGTGCAACCTTCTTCGTGGTCATATAAATCCCATAAACAAGCTTCTGATAATGTGGATATCTTTGCTTTGATGGAGTCAAAACTTCAGAAACATAGTATACTGGGCGCTGAACTTTACAGGCTTTTCCTTCTTCTGCCCGCTCGACCGTAAGTATTGTACTGACGACTTGTCCAGTGGCTGCAATGTAAAGTAGTAAAGGCTCTTTGCTGATTGGGGCAGCAAGCACCGGCTGGGTGGAAAGCAGGGCTTTAAGCTCTACAAATGCTGCATTAGCTTCAGGAGTCCACTCGAACTTATCACACTTCTTCATCAGTCGGTAAAGAGGCAATGCCTTTTCACCGAGGCGAGAAATGAATCGACTTAAGGCGGCCAAACAACCTGTAAGCTTCTGGACATCGTGCGCACGCACATGGCGTTTCATTCAGAGAATGGCACCAACTTTCTCTGGGTTAGCGTCGATCCCCCGTTCGGAAACGAGGAATCCGAGTAATTTTCCGCCCGGAACTCCGAATGTGCACTTTGATGGATTAAGCTTGATATCATACCTTCTGAGGTTGGCAAAAGTTTCAGCAAGGTCAGCCAACAGGTCGGAACCTTTACGTGACTTGACCACAATGTCATCCATGTATGCTTCCACATTCCAACTGATTTGAGTGAGTAAACACTTCTGAATCATCCTCATGAATGTGGCTCCAGCATTCTTCAGGCCGAATGGCATGGTGACATAACAGAAGCACCCAAATGGAGTGATGAAAGCTGTTTTTATCTCATCGGGTCCATACAGTCGGATCTGATGATACCTGGAATAAGCGTCCAAAAAGGACAGGCGCTCACAGCCTGCAGTCGAGTCGACTATTTGATTGATGCGGGGGAGAGGAAAGTGATCTTTCGGGCAGGCCCGATTGATATGCTTGAAGTCAATGCACATGCGAAGTGAGTCGTCCTTCTTGGGGACCATGACAACATTGGCTAGCCACTCGGAGTGGTAAATCTCTCGGATAAACTCAACTGCTAGGAGCCGAGCCACTTATTCACCGATTGCTTTTCTCTTCTGTACGGCGGACCGTCGAAGATGTTCTTTGACTGGTTTCACTTTTGGGTCGACTCGCAAACGGTGCTCAGCCAGCCCCCTGGGAACACCCGGCATGTCAGAAGGTTTCCATGCAAAGATGTCCCAGTTCTCACGAAGGAACTGGATGAGCGCTTCTTCCTATTTGGAGTCGAGTGTTGTCGAAATGTGAGTCAGAGCAGCATTGGGATCGGTCGGGTGAATATGAATCGGCTTCGTTTCACCAGACTACCGAAATGCTGAATCCGTGGCAGGCTTCTTAGCTCGCAACAAATCACTCGGATCTGCATTTTTTTGATACTCCTGCAATTCCACTACTGCCATTTGCGCATCAGCGATCTTTGAGCCCTTCTGGAAGCACTCTTCTGCCTTCTTCCGATTGCCAATGATAGTGATCACTCCTTTAGGACCAGGCATCTTCAATTTGAGGTAAACGTAACATGGTCGAGCCATGAAACGTGCATAAGCCGGCTTGCCCAGAATAGCATGATAAGCACTCTGGAAATCGACGACTTCAAACGCCAACTTTTCTTTGCGGTAATTCTTGGAATCACCGAAAACCACATTGAGGGCAATCTGGCTGAGTGACTCAGCCTTCTTGCCAGGAATAACCCCATGGAAATTCATATTGCTTTCATTGAGTCTGGACATCGGAATGCCCATTCCTTTCAAGGTCTCCGCATACAGTATATTCAGGCCACTGCCACCATCCATCAAAACCTTAGTCTACCGAGTGCCTTCGATGACTGGGTCGACCACCAACGCTTGCCTCCCAGGGGTGGCTATGTGTGTCGGGTGATCAGACTGGTCGAATGTAATGGCAGTCTGAGACCACTTCAAATAACTGGGCGTCGCCGGAGCGACCATGTTCACTTCTTTGTTGATGACTTTCAGTCGACTCTTGCTCTCAACATCAGCAAAAATCATCAGAGTGGAATTGACGTGGGGGTAACCATCATCGTCCTCTTCCTTATCCTCAACTTTTTCCGATTTTTTCTCCTTTTCTTTGGGCTGTTTCTCTCGGAACTGCTAGATTAGGAGCCGACATTGTCGAGTGGTATGTTTCGGATACATGAGATTACCCTCCTCATCATTTCCATCTTGATCTTTTACTTTCTTGGGGTTCCATGGCCCTTTGGGCTTCCCTTTGAACTTTCCTTGAGTCACGGCTAAGGCTTCTCCGGGAACAGATGGCTCGGTTTTACGCTTCTGCTTCCGACTGGAATTCCCTCCCCCGGTTTCGTGGGTGACTGTTTTGTGCTTGCCACTCCGGAGCCGATCCTCCTCTTCACCATTAGCATACTTGGTGGCAATTTCCATCATTCTACTCAGAGACATATCTCCGGTCCGACCGAACTTCAGATTCAATTCTCGATACGTGACGCCTTCCTTGAAGGCACAAACTGCTTGGTGATCAGACGCATTCTCCACCGTGTGGTGCAACGTGATCCATCTCTGGATATAATCTCTCAAAGTTTCATTCGACTTCTGCACACAGGATTGTAGCTCTGTTAGCCCTGCTGGCCATTTGCATGTACCTTCGAATGTTCTGACAAAAACTCGGGCAAGCTCTTCCCAGCTATAAATACTGCCAGGTGCTAACTGATTCAACCACGCTCTGGCCGAGCCCTCTAACATCAGAGGAAGGTGCTTCATGGTTACTTCATCATTGCCACCACCAATCTGCACAGCCACTCGGTTTTCCTCAAGCCAAGTGTCAGGCTTGGACTCCCCAGTGAACTTGCTGACTCCAGCCGCCAACCTGAAGTTGGGAGGAGTCACTGCTGTTCTGATGGCTCTGCTGAAACACTCGGGACCTGAAATATGCACCCTGCTGCCGGTCGGGTAATCTCTATCGTGGCCATCTCTGTGTGCTCTGTTCCTGTCAACCAGACCTTGAACGAGAATGGATCTCGCGTCAAAGCCTGGCTCCCGGGGGTCGACTGGAATCCTTCGCCCACCACTATGAGGGCGCCTGTCATCGTGTTGCCGAGGCACGTATGACCCACTCCTTGGGGGAGGCGTGGGTACTCAACGATGATCATACTGCTCACGTTTCTGTACTGATCCTGTCGATGTCCACGTCCCTCACACCTTGGAGGTGATCTTGGGCTGTGAGCCGACTGAACTGTGTCTGCCATTACAGATCTACTATGAACCCTATTCCGAGACTGTGACACTGCTGTGTTCTACTCCCCCACCGCCCGGAGCAAAGCCCGGATCTGCATCAAACCCCTACCAGCCTCCGACTAGGAAGGCTGAATCGACTCTGCTATTCGGGCAGCAGCTGTGAGATTCTGGATCGGAGTTCGATATACCTGGGTTGGAGGCGGAAAAAGTTGTCGTCGACTGGATTCAGGAACTCGCTGCCGAGCACGCTCGTCGAGTGCGTGCTGGAGATTCTCCAGTCGAGTGCGCTCAGCCAAGTTGGCCAGGCGCACTTCCTCCAAGGCCCGGGCCTCGTGGGTTTCTCCAACGATAGGAGTGTGAAGTGCATGCATGTTACGACGGCGAAGCTCTTCCCTCTGCTGCGAAGAGAGGGGCTCGGGGCGGTACTCCTCGTGGACACGCGACGGATCGCCTCCGCCATCACCACCGTCGTCGCGGGGGAAGCCAGGAGGACTGCGCGGTCCGTTGACCATCAGGACTTCCGCCGCGGGGTCACTGCTGTCGCACTCGGATACGGTCTCAACGGAGCCAGTCGAACAGGCCGTAGAGAGTTTCGTCGGGCTCGATTGCCGCGACATGGGGGTTGGCCGACTGGCGAGCTACTGCGTGCCTCACCCACCGCTAGAGCCTCGACCGACTGGAACATTTGTGCCGGCGGGCAGCAGGGAGTGAAGACGCCACCGGAGCCGACCGATACTAGGTCGACGGCTGCCGCAGGAGGACGCCGCGGACGCACGCGCGAAAGTGCGTTGCCCCGCGGACGGGGAGCGCCTCGACGTCGAGTGGAGCTTCTTGGAGCCAAGCAGAGTCGTCGGCGACGAACACGAGCGCGCCGAGACGGATCTCGCGGCCCTCGGCCAATCCTCCGCCTGAAACCATGCTGATGGGGGTCAGAAAAATTGCAACTTCTCCAACAAGTCGCTAAGACACCTGCCCCACGGTGGGCGCCAACTGTCGTGGTTCTAAGTCTGACAGTAGAATGGGGGGTAGGGATGTAGAGGCAAGATCCTAGCTATGGAGAAGTTGTACGCACGAGTTTTACGAGTTCAGGCCCTTCTCGGAGGAAGTAACAGCCCTACGTCTCGGAGCCCGGAGGCGGTCGACTGGATTATATGTGTGTGTGTTACAGGGGGTGCGAACCCTTGTGCATGTGGAGGGGGTTGGCTTATATAGAGTGCGCCAGGACCCCGGCCAGCCCACGTTACAAGGGATTTAAGGTACATGAAGAGGGGGGCGTTAGTGGTAATGTCCGTAATAAAGTGTTATAAATGGCTATTAAGTCTAGGAGTTAATGCTCGACCGTTGCTGTGTAGAGTGACTTTAGGTCTTCTGTCCGTCGAGTGTTCCTTGTTACGGTCGAGTGATCTTGATTCCTCCGAGTGGAAATATTTCTGGTCGAGTGAGTGATGGTACCCCTCGAATGCTTCTGGCTATAGAGTGATGTCCTTGGGGAGGGTATTTAGGTCAGGCCTGTGACCCTACCCTAGGTACATGTCCTCGTCAGATGCCCACGCGAAGAGGAGTACGAGGGTTCACTGGTTCGGCTGCGGTGTGAGGCTGCCGTCGCCGCAGAATAACAGGGGGTGTGGGTGAGTGGAGGGATGGCCTGGCCAGCGGTGGGAGTAGTATGGGGGCGGTGAGGCCTCTACGGCAGCACAGCTGGCCACGGGAGGCAGGAGCAGGCGGCACGACCGGCGCTGCTTTGGGCGGCTGGAGCAAGAAGACCAGAGGTTGAAGAAGCACTATGGTTGT
Organism: Triticum aestivum; assembly: GCF_018294505.1. Classification (NCBI taxonomy): domain Eukaryota; kingdom Viridiplantae; phylum Streptophyta; class Magnoliopsida; order Poales; family Poaceae; genus Triticum; species Triticum aestivum. The sequence goes on along the minus strand of NC_057805.1, from coordinate 460,556,461 downwards.
TGGATGGACATCGTACGGTCACTGGAGCTAGAATCATTCATATTGACTAAGTTGACAAAGCCCTCCATCCCCGTCAACTTAGTAGGCCCACAAGGCAGCCACCCACCATGGTGGGTCCCAGCTAGCAGGGGGTATTCATTTTTTTGTGCATCATAAGGAGGCACTACCTTGCGTGCGAAGATATAGTTGTGGGTCCGACCTGTCAGCGGGGGGAACGTTTTTTCGCGAAATACAGAAGCCCTTCCCGTGGGTCCTAGCTGTCAGGTGGAGGAATCATTATTTTGCGCGTAATAAGGAGGCATTTCCTTGCATGCGGCCGTGGACCCAGCTATCAGCCTCTCCACGTACAGTCCACTTCCGATGGATGTCGTTCATTGACCACGTTGACCAGGCCGCGCCGAGAGCACCAGGGCGGTGGACGATGGCGAGGCCTAGGAAGGGAATGACACGGAGCCAGGGAAGACTCGTCTGCCGTCCCCGGAGAATAACAGCAGGTGTGGGTGAGTAGAGGGATGGCTAGGCCAGTGATGGGAGTATGGTGGGGCGGTGAGGCCTGCGCGGCAGCATAGCCGGCCGCGGGAGGAGGGAGCAGGCAGTCCCGCCGGCGCTTGTTTGAGCGGCTGGAGCAGGAAAAGCAGAGATTGAAGAAGCACGACAGCCGTTGGATGGACATCCAACAGTCACTGCTCTTGTGTGCATTATTTCTAATAATGTACAACCCATTTGCTAATTCTTAAGAATTTTTTTGGCGCCCATCTTCTTTTTGTTAGCATTACACTCCATATTGTGGCCACAGTTAAAAAGTATACGAATTTTTTGCATATTTCGGTGCGGTCAACTGTTTTTAATCCCGAAATATCGATTCACATTCAAACTATTTTGAAAAATAAGTTATATAAATATAAAATCCAAATAATTGTCCACGCATAAAAATCAATGGAATTTAAAATCTTGTAATGAAAAAAAATTGAAACTATTTCCCGGTTTGATGTGTTTTAAAAATGTACAGCCCATTTCTAGGCAAACCGAATGAAACTCTCCTCGTCTTGAAAGATTTGCAGCCAAGCAGGGCTGATAAAGCAAGTAGGCCTCGTTTGGGTATTTCTTAAAAAAATAGAACCGGGCTAGCCATTTTCAGCAAGAAAAAAACACAACTGGGCTCATGATGTGGTAAACATAAATAAAACCCTGGCTCGACAGGCCAGAGCCCCCGCACAGCCCCGTTGTTACCCTGATCCGTCGCTAAAACTAGTATAAATAACTGGTTGGGATTTGTTAGTTGTTACAATATTTCACTCTACATTAAACGACTGGCAAGCCATTTGCCTTCCTTCAAAGAAAATATGACAGTCACAGCCGAGTTGAAAAGGGCAAGAACATCTAACTCCAGCTTACAAACTGTACAAAAGCACGAGGGTTAATTGTTCATCAGGTTTACAAAAAAACCCAAGTTGAAAAGGGCAACAACATCTAACTCCAACACTGTTTTTGGCAGTCATAGTCAAATGGATCGGTCAGGTCCATAGAATGAACATCCTGGGTCATAAAATTTACTGGATTATGACCACAATATGTTGTAAATAGAAGCACGGCACGTTTAGAAGCTCTTTTGCCCACCTGAACTCGTTTTTTTGCTCTTCCACATACCCATCCGTCAAAACCATGCTGCTGATAAACTTAAGCCTGATGGACAATAGTAACCTCGCACTCAGCAGGAAGAATGTGACAAATCTAGTGTTTGCACGGTTGGCTACATATCGTTCTAGCGTTATTGTCTTCAATCGAATCTCATGAGAAGTGAGAAAATCCTGATGCTTACGAATCCACCAATTGGTTATAACTTTCTTACCCCGTCCTGTTGCCTAAATAGACATGAAGATTGAAAACAGTTAAGGTCTAAAAAAAGAGTGTCGAAAGAGCAACAACTGAACGGTTAATTCTAGTACACTATATGCGGGCTTCCAATGTGCGTGAAATTATCACCTTTATATACAACTTCTCCAGACATGGAAAGCATTGTAGTTAGCCAATAATCTTGTTCAGATCAAAACTATTCATTTGGATATATAAGATCTTGCCAAAATCCAGCACCATTGATAGGCCATCCATGGAGAAACTCTTCATTGAGCATAGAACATAATAATAGTACAAAATGTGTACTCCAAGATGACATATAACTTATGCGCAGAAATTTAAAATGCAACTTATGGTTACAAGTGAAGATGATAATGTAAAGTACCTGAAGAACTGTGGAGCCAAACACCATATTGAAATGAGCACAGGGATCATGTATTACACCCAAGGTCTCCAGTTTAGGCGCAGAGAGGACGATTATTTGCAACGGTGAATAACTAGAATCAATGATCAACCATTGAAGTGAAGGGGCATCTTGGATGATGAGCTGCCTTCCGTCAAAACAAATTCCAATTCTTACAAGGTTAGGCGACTTTATTTGGAGACAACCGATTCTAATTGTGAAAACAAGCACCAAGCACTCCAGGGCAGGGCAACTGGAGTGGATGATGCTGTGCAATGAGGCCTCCGATATACGAACCCGCACAAGTGAAAGTTTCTTCAGAAATGGGAGTCGAAGGTTTAGTACCAGATTGTCTGGTAGGTCGCACAACGCAAAGGTGGCAGTGTGGAGAGAGGAGGAAAACCGCGAGATGGACATCGGTGCTGAGGGCACAGGTAGATGGCGTTCGGTATCTGGTAGGTGATTTCTAGGGGAATAGTAGAACTCAAGTAGCTGTAGTTCTGTGAATTCAGGGGATTTCAGCCAGGCGTCCACCATGCAGGGCATGGTATGCTTGCTCAGGTAGCATGACGGGATGCAGAGGCTTTGAACGGAGCCCTCGTGGGAGGAGATGATGGCTCTGGGGATTTCAAAATCATTGAAGAGAGATAGCTGACGACAGTCGAGATTAAGGGGCACGGCGCGCCATAGAGGGAGCCACCGAATTGAGAGGACTTGGGTGCGGAAGCAATCCTTGGTGGGGATAAGCGAGATGATCTCCCCAAGGACGGCGTCCGGGAGATCGCTGATGCGGTCCACCCGAGATTCTATGGGTTCCTGGGATCCGGTGGGGGCGGGGTCGCCGCTTCTCCCCGCGCTGCCGGGTGTGGGATCTACAACAGGCGTCGCCGCTGGCGGGAGCCTCATCTTCTTGGCACTAGGGTGAGCCGACTCCATGTTCCTCAAGGGCATCGCGTCGCGCTCACGGATTTGAGCAGAGTAACGAATGACGAGCCTAGTTGTAGTGCGAGTGAAGAAGAAGGGGAGGTGGGGTTTTTCTGTAGTAGTGAGGAAGGAGGGGAGCTGGGGTTTTCTGTAGGAGTGAGGTCAGGAATTTGGGGGTACGAGTGGAGCGAGCTGACGTGAGGTGGGTGGGAGTGAGGAGGAAGAAGAACACCCAAGTTTTTTTGGGGGGCGGTGTGCTGGGTGTGGGTAGCGCCTCTCATTCAGTAAATATATGGACTTTTGAATTGATTTTACTATTTACTAGGGTGGATGGGCTGTTTTGGCTTGGGCCCAGAGAAAAAATTACTACTAGTACAATGGAGACACTCTACAGCTACCTAGAAAAACACTTACTACCAGTACAGTGGATACAATACCGCTTCTGGCTCCTCCTAGGTCATCGAAATGTCTCCCTGTACTGAATGCGGTTATACTTTTGTTCACCGACATGCGGGCCATGCAGTGCGCGGGCCCAAATGCCATACACCAAATTAGAAGGTAGTATGCAGGCGGAGAGTCACCCCGGTCGTAGCGCGGCAATAACGAGCCGTCGTATCACAAAACCCCACCTCCCCGTAGTCTAAGTTTGACGGACGAAGCAACCATCATTTCACTCTTCGCTGAATCCCCTTCTCCCTCACCGTCTTCAAGAAAGGCAACACTCGCATCTGCCACTGTTCTTCTCTCCCAACGAAGGGAAGGTAAGCGGATCCGTAATGTTGGTATATTTTCGTTCAGAGAAAAAAAAGAACTTTTGCAAAGCAGTAACCGATCCTCACTCTCTTTTTTGTTTCATTGTTATTGCGATTGTGTTTTCCTTTCAGTGGTCTCCTAGTATTCGTCAGTTTCATGATGGACCAAGGAGAACCAGGCAAAGATCTGCCGATATTGGAGCAGACGCGGGAGGCTGATCCCCACGAGAAAGAGAGCTCCAAGAAGATGGAGGTAGCCACCGAGCCGACCCCAGATATGCTCACGGCCACTACTGAGATGGTCAATGCCCCGTTTGAGGTTACACCCCCCGTGGCACTGCAGGAGCAGTTTTCCCCCTTTGAGGATGTGCCCCCCCCCCCCCGCTGAGGTGCCCAAGGTGATTTTCTTCTTTGCCGATCTCGATTGTGGTTTTTCATCTAAGTATGTGGTGATGAATAATGCAAAATTTTATTAGCTTCAATGCCATGCTATACATAGTGGTTTAAATAACTTGTGTTTCTTATGCTGGAAAGTAATTCAGAATTTGTTTCTGTTTCAATTAGAGCCCTGATGCAGACAAGGATTGTGTGGTTGTACATGTCACTCGCTATGAGGCGGATGACCTGAATATACGCACTGGGAAAACAAAGTTTTTAGGCTGTTGGATCCTGGAAGCCATTTGCGCTTATACCAATGAAGAGTTGTATTCCAGCCTCACTATTGTTAGGCGTGTTGTCCAGGGTGTACTGAAGCACAAGAAGTTCAAAGCTACTCCTTCGTTTGTGAGGCATACTGTTCTTGTCAAGCTTACGTAGGAAGATGATGTGGCATGCTTCCACAAACAAGTTTATGAGTGGCAAGGCCACAAGGTTTTCTTCATGAAGGTTCACAGGATTGAGCTACTGCCAGACGTCCTCGATGATGTTCATGGCAAGGTCCGTCTTGTGTCCAGCCCAAATTAGATATAGGCATGAAATACTTGCCCCAGCTAGTGTTTAATAGTAGTTTGGATTCTGTCTAATTATCCGAACCTTGCCTGTTATCGAGCCCTCTGGGGCTAGTACTCTGTTTGAATCCGTCTATGGGAACTGCTGCTACTTTTGTGTGCCCGTGAATCATCGTAATTGTTGCCGAAACAGATGCATCCTCACTAGTTTTATCATACGAGCAGTGTGTGCTTTGATGAAATAGAGTACTCGTTCGAGAACTATGCGCCGACGTATACATAAGTACTTGTAAACACTGTTGGTGCTACCCCACTTGTAAGCAATTGTGCAAAACACGGCACATTGGCTCAGCTCGCTTCAACACTCGGCTATCGACCAACTAACAATCAACAATCTGTTGTCTGGCATATAAGCAACTATGTATCTTGTTATAGTGGTTCATGCAGTTAACTGAGGCCACAATGTAAATTCCAAACGTTCACACGCTAGTCCAGCATTCATGTGGAACACTCACATTAAACTCGGCTTCATAAAAAACTTGAAAAGCATAAGTTAAGCAATTTTATACATCTCAATGATTCATAGAACATAACAAACATATACTAGTTAATAGCAAAAGACAAAGTTGTGAGAAGGTTTACAAATCAGGAAAAAGCAAGCAAGGCTTCTCTGAGCAAAGGGCCTCCCGGCAGGCTTAAATTTCCTGGAGTTCACTCTGGTTTTTTCTTGTTTCCACCATCCAGGGTTAGGTTCTCTCATTCCAGAATAACCAATTATAATTGTGTTCTCAACTGGAATGCTGAATTGAACCATGCAGTGTACTGACCAGCTGAAAGTCTTGTGCATTCCACTAAATTTAAGCGCCGCTATTTGCAGAAATAAGCAGACCACAATGCCTCTTGTCCGTGCACCTGTCCCAAAAACCTCTGTGCACCCGTGCCAGCTTGTCCTCGGTCCATGGATGAACTGGAGGAAAGTGCATTCCGGACTAGGATGCAGATGTTTTCGCTCGTCCCTGCACTGCAATCAGGAAGTAAAACGTATGAATCAGCTTCTTTTAGATTGCGTTGGCCATTCTACCTAGTAACTACCAATGTAGGAATACTTGGAAGACGGGTAGTTAGACAACGACAACGAGGGATAGCCATCTCATTTTGCGCAGTTCTACTAAAACTGAGGTGTGTGCTTTTGATTGCGCGGATAGAAACGATACAGAGACAGACATCCTGAAACGATATGGAGACATACATCCCTGTTTGCGAAAATACAAAATACGGTTATTTAAACAGTGACAGATATTTGCAGTGGCGTATGATTAACAGCAGCATCTATTGTGTTATAATTGGCACTAGATTGACAGTATGAAAGTGTCCTTAATTAAGTAGCATCACATCATCAACACTGCCACTAGATTAACATGCAGAACAATGGCATTAGTATTACTGTCATGAGAGTAGCACATGGTCAGTAAATTTGCAATCAAATTTGTGTAGTTCCACTGGGATGAAGCAATGTTACCGGTGTGAGATTTAAGTGTAACTGCAAAAACACAATTCATGGGAAATCAAGAAAGACAGAAGCACTTCATAAAATGGTGGAGGCATTGCTTTAATTTATCGACGGCACTAGACCATTACTTATAGTGACATTAGGTGGCATTGCTTAATGCTTCATGTGATTTTACATTAACGGTAGCGATATGGGCGTAGGGACAGCAGAGGCATAAAGTGGTGAGGCAGATGTGGTTGCCGAGAGCGGCAAACACTCAGGCAACATGTCTGCATTTGTCCCATTTTTTATCTCCTCGGCGACATTTTCCTATGTGAGCACAGGAAATCTAGACCTGCTCATTCTCATTTGCGTTGTCCCCCAACACCCGTCACTTTCTTTCCTTTTTCAACCAACAGATAGGTCCACTTCCCCCCACCCTACGCCATCCACCAGGCTTTCTTCGTATTTTCAACCAAGAGACCGGTTGGGTAGCTAGTATCTATTACTTTCCGCCGTTTCCTCTTAGAACCAAGTCCTAGATTCATGCTACAGCTTTCCCACTTTCTTCCCTGTTTGAACCAACTCTTAGAGTCGACTGTATGAACTAGCTTTACCTCTAATAATAGTAAAAGTCTAGGTGGTTTTGGAACAGCGGACGGAAGTAGAAAAAGATCCACATGAAGCCAAGTGGGGAGCTGGGGCAGTAGAGCAAGGCAGGTTTCAAAGGAATATATACCTGAGGGTCGTCGGCATGTGGCAAAGACGGCGTCGGGAGGCCGCATCTTGGCCACAATACCGCAAGGAGGACGAATGGGTCGGAGGCCCTTCGGAGCCGGCGCTCTCTCAGAGAGAATGGCACGGCCGCCGATCGAGACGCGCGGGCAGCCGTTGGTCTCCTCCCTCGCCGCCGACGACAGCGTGAACGATGCACCTACACCCCTGCCCCGGTCGAGGTTGTCCGGCCGGATTTGTGACCAGCCATGAGCTGAGAGAGAGTGTGGCCACCTATGTCTTGCTTAGATCCGGAGAGCATGAGAGAGTGAACGAGAGGAACCCTAGTAAAGCAAGCGCTAAGGCTCCTGCTTATATATGTAGTGGAGTGATTTTGTTGTACCAGCTTCAAAAAAATGCGCTCCTATGTGTACCCGCGAGTGGGTGTGAGAGAACTAGTGCGTGCGTGCACCGCTTCTCTTCATGAGAGTACAATATACTATGCCCAAAGGACGTTCGCCACAAGAGTAATAGTATAAGTGTGTGACGTGTGAGCTAAAATAAAATGTGTGCGACATCTTTTGTTTTTTAGAAGTTCTGAGGGTAGGGTGTGAAGAGCACATATGTGTGTGACGTCTACCTGCAGATAGACGGTGGGTGCGAGAGGACTCGGGAGGGTGCATGTGCGTGAGAGAGAGGGGGCACGTATCAATGCAATGCATGTGTCCGTAAATCATTATCCGACAAACGTTCACCACAAGCCTTTTCCTGACAAACGCCGTAAGAACTGTTAGATCGGCATCCGACAGTGTCAGTTTCGCCATGTCATTTAACAGAACAGCCACTCCTCCTACACACAAATCTTCCACGTGAGTGTTAGCAACTGTCGTATGCTCCCTCCATTCCAAAATGTAGTGCATATAGCTTTATTGAAAATTCGAACCTCGCAAACTTTTACCGAGTTTTCGTGTACAAAATTGCACATGTAGAATACCCTGTATATGTCATTTCATTCATCTTCGAGAGTGCTACCTCTTGAGCACTGCGTTGGTTTTCCCTTTAAGAGGAAAGGGTGATGCAGCAAAGTAGCGTAAGTATTTCCCTCAGTTTTTGAGAACCAAGGTATCAATCCAGTAGGAGGCTACGCGCGAGTCCCTCGTACCTACATGAAACAAATAACTCCTCGCAACCAACGCGATAAGGGGTTGTCAATCCGTTCACGGTCACTTACGAGAGTGAGATCTGATAGATATGATAGGATAATATTTTTGGTATTTTTGTGATAGAGATGCAAAGTAAAATAAAAGCAGAGTAAAAAGCAAAGGAAATAAATAAGTGTTGGAAGATTAATATGATGAAGATAGACCTGGGGGCCATAGATTTCACTAGTGGCTTCTCTCAAGAGCATAAGTATTTTACAGTGGGTGAACGAATTACTGTTGAGCAATTGACAGAATTGAGCATAGTTATGAGAATATCTAGGTATGATCATGTATATAGGCATCACGTCCGAGACAAGTAGACCGAATCCTGCCTGCATCTACTACTATTACTCCACACATCGACCGCTATCCAGCATGCATCTAGAGTATTAAGTTCATGAAAACAGAGTAGCGCCTTAAGCAAGATGACATGATGTAGAGGGATAAATTCATGTAATATGATAAAAAACCCCATCTTGTTATCCTCGATGGCAACAATACAATACGTGCCTTGATGCCCCTACTGTCACTGGGAAAGGACACCGCAAGATTGAACCCAAAGCTAAGCACTTCTCCCATTGCAAGAAAGATCAATCTAGTAGGCCAAACCAAACTGATAATTCGAAGAGGCTTGCAAAGATAACCAATCATACATAAAAGAATTCAGAGAAGATTCAAATATTGTTCATAGATAATCTTGATCATAAACCCACAGTTCATCGGTCTCAACAAACACACCGCAAAAGAAGATTACATCAAATAGATCTCCACAAGAGAGGGGGAGAACTTTGTATTGAGATCCAAAAAGAGAGAAGAAGCCATCTAGCTACTAACTATGGACCCGAAGGTCTGAGGTAAACTACTCACACTTCATCGGAGAGGCTATGGTGATGATGTAGAAGCCCTCCGTGATGGATGCCCCCTCCGGCGGAGCTCCGAAACATGCCCCAAGATGGGATCTCATGGGTACAGAAGGTTGCGGCGGTGGAATTAGGTTTTTGTCTCCGTATCTGATCGTTTGGGGGTACGTAGGTATATATAGGAGGAAGGAGTACGTCGATGGAGCGACAGGGGCCCCACGAGGGTGGAGGGCGCACCCTGGGGGGTGGTGGGCGCGCCCCCTACCTCGTGGCCTCCTCCTTTGTTTCTTGACGTAGTGTTCAAGTCCCCTGGATCATAATCTTCCTAAAAATCACGTTCCCGAAGGTTTCATTCCGTTTGGACTCCGTTTGATATTCCTTTTCTGCGAAACTCTGAAATAGGCAAAAAACAGCAATTCTGGGCTGGGCCTCCGGTTAATAGGTTAGTCCCAAAAAGAATATAAAAGTGAGTAATAAAGCCCAATAATGTCCAAAACAGTAGATAATATAGCATGGAGCAATCAAAAATTATACATACGTTGGACACGTATCAGGCATCCCCAAGCTTAATTCCTGCTTGTCCTCGAGTAGGTAAATGATAAAAATAGAATTTTTGATGCGAAGTGCTACTTGGCATAATTTCAATGTAATTCTTCTTAATTGTGGTATGAATATTCAGATCCGAAAGATTCAAGACAAAATTTTAGTATTGACATAAAAATAATAATACTTCAAGCATACTAACAAAGCAATCATTTCTTCTCAAAATAACATGGCCAAAGAAAGTTATCCCTACAAAATCATATAGTCTGGCTATGCTCTATCTTCACCACACAAATTATTTAAATCATGCACAACCCCGATGACAAGCCAAGAAATTGTTTCATGCTTTTAACATTCTCAAACTTTTTCAATCTTCACGCAATACATGAGCGTGAGCCATGGATATAGCACTATACGTGGAGTAGAATGGTGGTTGTGGAGAAGACAAAAAGGGAGAAGATAGTCTCACATCAACTAGGCGTATCAACGGGCTATGGAGATTCCCATCAATAGATATCAATGTGAGTGAGTAGGGATTGCCATGCAACGGATGCACTAGAGCTATAAGTATATGAAAGCTCAACAAAAGAAACTAAGTGGGTGTGCATCCAACTCGCTTGCTCACGAAGACCTAAGGCATTTTGAGGAAGCCCATCTTTGGAATATACAAGCCAAGTTATATAATGAAAAATTCCCACTAGTATATAAAAGTGACAAAATGAGAGACTCTCTATCATGAAATCATGGTGCTACTTTGAAGCACAAGTGTGGTAAAAGGATAGTAACATTGTCCCTTCTCTCTTTTTCTCTCATTTTTTTATTTGGGCCTTTTCTCTTTTTTTATGGCCTCTTTTCCCTTTTTTTATTTTTCGTCCGGAGTCTCATCCCGACTTGTGGGGGAATCATAGTCTCCATCATCCTTTTCCTCACTTGGGACAATGGTCTAAAAATGAAGATCATCACACTTTTATTTTCTTACAACTCAACAATTACAACTCGATACTAAGAACAAAATATGACCCTATATGAATGCCTCCGGCGGTGTACCGGGATATGCAATGAATCAAGAGTGACATGTATGAAATAATTATGAACGGTGGCTTTGCCACAAATACAATGTCAACTACATGATCATGCTAAGCAATGTGACAATGATGGAGCGTGTCATAATAGACGGAACGGTGGAAAGTTGCATGGAAATATATCTCGGAATGGCTATGGAAATGCCATGATAGGTAGGTATGGTGGCTGTTTTGAGGAAGATATATGGTGGGTGTATGATACCGGCGAAAAGTGCGCGGTATTACAGAGGCTAGCAATGGTGGGAGGAAGAAAAGTGCGTATAATCCATGGACTCAACATTAGTCATAAAGAACTCATATACTTATTGCAAAAATCTACAAGTTATCAAAGCAAAGTATTACGTGCATGCTCCTAGGGGGATAGATTGGTAGGAAAAGACCATCGCTCGTCCCCGACCGCCACTATTAAGGAAGACAATCAATAAATAAATCGTGCTCCGACTTCATCACATAACGGTTCACCATACGTGCATGCTACGGGAATCACAAACTTTAACACAAGTATTTCTCAAATTCACAACTACTCAACTAGCATGACTCTAATATCACCATCTTTATATCTCAAAACAATTATCAAGCATCAAACTTCTCATAGTATTCAACACACTCATAAGAAAGTTTTCCAAACTTGAATACCAAGCATATTAGGATTATTTAAGCAAATTACCATGCTATTTAAGACTCTCAAAATAATCTAAGTGAGGCATCAGAGATCAATTGTTTCTATAAAACAAATCCACCACCATGCTCTAAAAGATATAAGTGAAGTACTAGAGCAAAACTATATAACTCAAAAGATATAAGCGAAGCACATAGAGTATTCTAAAAAATTCCAAATCATGTATGGCTCTCTCAAAAGGTGTGTACAGAAAGGATGATTGTGTTAAACTAAAAAAAGACTCAAATTATACAAGACGCTCCAAGCAAAACACATATCATGTGGTGAATAAAAATATAGCTCCAAGTAAAGTTACCGATGGAAGTAGACGAAAGAGGGGATGCCTTCTGGGGCATCCCCAAGCTTTGGCTTTATGGTGTCCTTAGATTATCTTGGGGGTGCCATGGGCATCCCCAAGCTTAGGTTCTTGCCACTCCTTGTTCCATAATCCATCAAAATCTTTCACCCAAAACTTGAAAACTTCACAACACAAAACTCAACAGAAATCTCGTGAGCTCCGTTAGCGCAAGAAAACAAAAGACCACTTCAAGGTACTATAATGAACTCATTCTTTATTTATATTGGTGTTAAACCTATTGTATTCCAACTTCTCTATGGTCTATAAACTATTTTACTAGCCATAGATTCATCAAAATAAGCAAACAACACACGAAAAACAGAATCTGTCAAAAACAGAACAGTATGTAGTAATCTGTAACTAACACAAACTTCTGGAACTCCAAAAAATCAGAAAAAATAGGAAGACCTAGAAAATTTGTTTATTGATCAGAAGAAATTGGAATCACTATTTTTTCGCGTTCTGGTGATTTTTAACAATTGTTTTCGTGAACAGAAAGTTTCTGGAAATTACAGCAAGATCAAATAACTATCATCCAAGAAGATCCTATAGGTTTAACTCGGCACAAACACTAATTAAAACATAGAAAAACATCTAACCAGAGGCTAGATCAAATATTATTTGCTAAACAACAAGGATAAATATTGGGTTGTCTCCCAACAAGCGCTTTTCTTTAAAGCCTTTTAGCTAGGCATTGAGATTTCAATGATGCTCACATAAAAGACAAGAATTGAAGCACAAAGAGAGCATCATAAAACATGTGACAAACACATCTAAGTCTAACATACTTCCTATACATAGGCATCTTATAGGCAAACAAATCAAGGCACACAAAAACTAGCATATGCAAGGTAGCGGAAAGAAACAATAGCAATCTCAACATAACGAGAGGCAATTTAGTAACATGAAAATTTCTATAACTATATTTTCCTCTCTCATAATAATTACATGTAGGATCATAAGAAAATCAACAATATAGTTATCACATAACATATTCTCAACACGATCCACATGCATGGGAAGTTGACACTCTTCCAAAATAGTGGGATTATCATTAACTAAAGTCATGACTTCTCCAAGCCCACTTTTATCAAAAATTTCATAAGATTGAATATTATCCAAATATGTGGGATCTAAAGTTGACACTCTTCCAAAACCACTTTCAATATTATTGCAAACATTATTATCAATCTCATATTCATCATGGGGCTTAAATAAATTTTCAAGATTATAAGAAGAACTATCACCCCAATCATGATCATTGCAACAAGTAGTAGACATAGAAAAACTAGCATCCCCAAGCTTAGGGTTTTGCATAATATTAGGACAATTGACATCAAGAGAATTTATAATAGAATTATTGCAATCATGCTTTTTATTCAAGGAGCTATCATGAATCTCTTGATAAATTTCTTCATCACAATTTTCAGATTCACAAATTTCAAGCAAAACTTCATAAAGATAATCTAGTGCACAAAACTCACTAGCAATTGGTTCATCATAATTGGATCTTTTAAAAAGATTGGCAAGCGGATGAGGATCCACAGATATTAGCTTCTCTGTTTAGGAATAAATACTCAACTATTTCAACCAAACGAGCAAACGAGCCAAGTAAGACATCAAGGCAAACGAAAAGACGAACGGAAAAAGGGCGAATAAAATGGCAAGGGTGAAGTGGGGGAGAGGAAAACGAGAGGCAAATGGCAAATAATGTAATGCTGGAGATAAGGGATTGTGATGGGTACTTGGTATGTTGACTTTTGCGTAGACCTCCCCGGCAACGGCGCCAGAAATCCTTCTTGCTACCTCTTGAGCACTGCGTTGGTTTTCCCTTGAACAGGAAAGGGTGATGTTGCAAAGTAGCGTAAGTATTTCCCTCAGTTTTTGAGAACCAAGGTATCAATCGAGTAGGAGGCTACGCGCGAGTCCCTTGTACCTACACAAAACAAATAACTCCTCGCAACCAACGCGATAAGGGGTTGTTAATCCCTTCACGGTCACTTACGAGAGTGAGATCTGATAGATATGATAGGATAATATTTTTGGTATTTTTGTGATAGAGATGCAAAGTAAAATAAAAGCAAAGTAAAAAGCAAAGGAAATAAATAAGTGTTGGAATTAATATGATGAAGATAGACCCGGGGGCCATAGATTTCACTAGTGGCTTCTCTCAAGAGCATAAGTATTTTACGGTGGGTGAACGAATTACTGTTGAGCAATTGATAGAATTGAGCATAGTTATGAGAATATCTAGGTATGATCATGTATATAGGCATCACGTCCGAGACAAGTAGACCGAATCCTGCCTGCATCTACTACTATTACTCCACACATCGACCGCTATCCAGCATGCATCTAGAGTATTAAGTTCATGAAAACAGAGTAATGCCTTAAGCAAGATGACATGATGTAGAGGGGTAAATTCATGCAATATGATAAAAAAACCCATCTTGTTATCCTCGATGGCAACAATACAATACGTGCCTTGATGCCCCTACTGTCACTGGGAAAGGACACCGCAAGATTGAACCCAAAGCTAAGCACTTCTCCCATTGCAAGAAAGATCAATCTAGTAGGCCAAACCAAACTGATAATTCGAAGAGACTTGCAAAGATAACCAATCATACATAAAAGAATTCAGAGAAGATTCAAATATTGTTCATAGATAATCTTGATCATAAACCCAGAATTCATCGGTCCTCCTTTATTTCTTGACGTAGGGTCCAGGTCTCCTGGATCATAATCTTCTTAAAAATCACGTTCCCGAAGGTTTCATTCCGTTTGGACTCCGTTTGATATTCCTTTTCTGTGGAACTCTGAAATAGGCAAAAAAACAGCAATTCTGGGTAGGGCCTCCGGTTAATAGGTTAGAACCAAAAATAATATAAAAGTGAATAATAAAGCCCAATAATGTCCAAAACAGTAGATAATATAGCATGGAGCAATAAAAAATAATAGATACGTTGGAGACGTATCAGAGAGGTAACTATAAAGATGGGGGAGGAGTCTACAAAGAAAGACCATCGTATCACCTGCAGCAATTTCAACCATCCTTTGGTGTGGAGGAATATCATAGAAACTCTATATGATATGATTTTTATAGGATTTTTTCCTTTAGAGCCAATTGGTTCATAGGAATAGATTCATATACTCCACATTTCAAAGGAAATAAACATGGTATCATTTCTATAGCTTTAGAGCCACTTGGTTCATATGAATGGATTCCTATACTCCCATAATTTCAAAGGAAAATAAACATTAGCGTATATTCAATAGAAAAGTTCCTATGATATGAACCAAATTACATCTCTTTTATAATCCCTCCTCATAGGAATTGAGATACATGTCATCTCTAGATTCAATAGAAAAGTTCCTATGATGTCAACCAAATGACATCTCTTTTCCAATCCCTACTCATAGGAATTGAGATACTCCATGTCATCTCTATCCCTACAACTTCCATGTATACATCTTATATTCCTAAATAGCTAGTACAACCCACTAGTAGCTTTTTTCCAAGACATGCAACTATGGCACAAGAACTATATAGTGTGTGAATAACTTGAAAGATGGTCGCTGGATGAAGCTAATCCGACAGTGCAGAGATGGCAAATCCGAGCACTACTGGCCGTTGGATATCATCAACATTCCACCAGATCTGCCACATGTACAATTTACAAGACTCCATGGTTGAACTTAAGCATAATGCACAAACCTCAAAACACATGCACTTCTCCTTTGTTCTAGAATCTTCCGTATCATAATTGATTTTTTTTCTAAATGAAATGCCATTATTTGTTTTTTACTTTATGCTTTACATTGCACAACCCCATGAATCTTAACATTTTTATAAAACTAATTGATTTTGAATGAGATGAACTATAAGAACTAAACGAACATCTACATCATGCATATATGACTCAAAGCTTTACATGCTATAGTGTGTATTTATTCATGATTTGGTTTCGAAATCTCATGCGTTCAATGCATGTGTACCTTACTAGTTTTGAGTAGAGTAGCAAATTTCACACGGCCCCGGGTATATCAAAATGCAGGGCCCATGCATCATTGCCTTTCGGTCGAACCTACGTCCGCAATTTTTGTACGTACTATATCTCCACTGGTCCCTGAACCCAAAATGCTGCCTCGTTCCCCTAAAACCAAGCGGCCCACACATATTTAAGGCATCGACTCGAACTCAATCCCTCTCCCGTTTACTACGACGTGGCCCCGCACGCCCTAGTAGTACTCCTACAAACCCTACCGCCGCACGCATCATCGGTTTTCTTCAAGAGGACGAGGGAGAAGCCGATTTGTAGTGGAGGCGCTTTCAAAAAAAATGATCTGTAGTGGAGACCCCTACCCTAGGGTGCCCTAGGTAGCTGCCGCACGCATCATTGGTTTTCTCTTTTCTTTATGCTCTTGTGCCCTAGAGTGAAATAATGGTTGCTTCGTTCGTCCAGCTTAATGTGGGAAAGGTGGGGCTTTGTGATTTGACCCCTCATCGCTCATTTTCTACTACTGCGGCGCTACGACCGGGGTGCCTCCAATTCCAACCGCTGCTCTGGACTGTAATTTGGCGCATCGCACATGGAACAAGACGGTGGATGAGCCACATGTCGGCCAAAGGGGTCCTGTTAAGTGTGTCGCCATTTCGTGTGTGGACTGACCCTGCTTGAGTCGCTACGCCAACATGACAGGTGCAGCCTACCACTTGGTTTTGCTCCTTGGTGAATCCCGACTATATTGATCTAAAAAGATACGTACTGAACTACCTTCTCTGTCTCATTTTTTTAGACGTCTCGGTTTATAGGGCGTGCACGTAGTTCTAGGTCATCCATTTGACTAACTAAATCTGAGTTACTATGTCACAAAAAGTATATCATTGGATTATTAAGCGGATGTAGTTTCTAAACATATACTGTTCATCACATATATAGCCAGTTAAATTCTCAACCTAGAACGACGTGCATGCCATGTAAACCGATATGGAGGAAGTATAGTAGTAAAAATGAGGTGATTTTACCGAGCGATCGGCGGGGGAGCATGGCCTGTCATGCGGTCCCACGTGTCATGATGTACCAAGGCGATGCGCGTGTCCCTCTTGAGGCAGAAGCAATACTACGTGGTTTGAGATGGTGGCAAACCGAAGTGTGAAATAATGGTTGCTTCGTCCGTCTGGGAAGGTGCGGCATTGTGATTTAACGTCTCATTGCTCATTACTACTACTACTGGGGCAGTACGACTGGGGTGCGTCCCCCTGCTGTTCTGCACTGTTATTTTGTGCTTGACACGTCGACCCGGTTGCTATATGTCCCACATGTCGGCGACATGAAGTACAGAATTCATGAAAGCGAGCGTCGACGGAGGAGTACAAGACACGGCTTGGGTTTTTGTTGCTTCGTGCGATCCGTCGATACAAACCCGGACTAAAAAAAGGCGAGGGCGGGTCTTTTCCCGCACGGCAGGCAGGGGAGTTTGGCATAGTCTATTCGAGGCAAGGAGGCAGGAAGGGAAACAAGCAAATAAAGGTTGAGCAACTTAGTTTTGGGAAAATCTGATTTTACGGAGTACGTACCCACTAGGGTTTATAGGGCTCATCTAAAAAACATTCTTTTTTCCGTTTTATAAGTCTCAATTCTACTACTAGTAGTAGTACCATCACATGTTGGATTTCGAGGTGCGTTAGATCACCCGATGCAAGCAGTGTCAAGAGAAAACTCACCAATGCATGTAGAAGTTCATGGAAATTTAGTGGTCATTCATGCATTCGTTCTAATTAATGCCTCGGTAAACATAACTTCTTGAGAAAAACGAGTGTACTAATTACTTGTGCAAACTAGGAGTACGAAATTAATTCGACCACTCACCGTCTACCTTGGTTGGAGAGATTTTGAAATTGAGCCATAAACTGGAAAGGAGGGAGTAGTAACTTTTGTCTCGAGTACTATTTGTGGCCTTGTATAGATGCAAAATGTATTTTTTATAGTGGCCTTGTATAAGTAAATGGAGGGAGTACTAAAGGACATATATATTCCAAACAATATGATAATCTCTCTAACCAAGGTAGTAGGGACGAGGAGTAAACGGAGGGAGTACTAGTAAAATTTTCTCCTCGTCCTGCAAGCCACCGCGCGCGTGGGCGAGGGAGCGGGCGTAAGGCGTAGTAAGCAAGCTTCACCTCATCCTGCGAGCCACCGCGCCCGTGGGCGGGGGAGACGGCGTACTAAGCAAGCTTCTCCTTGTTCTGCGAGTTGACGGGACACATCAAAAGTACTCCAGTGTATAGAGCCTTGCCTCTAAGGTAGGCCCCACATGGTTTGCCTCTTTTTTATTTAACATAACGTGTCAAGTCGCAATTTGTTTGTTCACCCGTGGTAGACGATCCTCCCTCCATCTAGTGGACAACCAGTACACGTGTCAAGTTACCATGTGGGCTGCCTTTTCGTACAGAAATGAGCTCCACCGTGTACCCACGCGGGTGTGGTTGGGAAAGAGACGGGAGTACGTGCGCCGTGCGTGCACCTCTTCTCTACGTGCACGCCCCTCACCTACGTGGGTGTGTGTGAGACGGACTATAGAGATACAAACCTAGACATAAAGACCGCTACAAACATCAATATTCTGCTTATCACAGATAAGATTGATTAATACCTGTAACAATCCATGTCCTTAGCAAAGGGTGCATGCACGTATAGGTTGAGCGTGTGTCTTGCGTCGTGTGCTGTGTGCATGCAAGCGTGCGAGTGTTGTGTGCGTGCAAGGGTACGTTTCAGTGTTGCATGCATGTGTGCGTACGTGCGTGTGTTCGTGAGTGCATGTGTACGCGTCAGTGTTGCACGCCTGCATGCGTGCATGTGTTCGTTATGTGTACGTGTCAGTGTTGCATGCCTGCATGCGTGCGTGTCTTGCATGCGTGCATGTGTACGTGCGGGGTGAGGCTACACGTCAGTCGACTGACTTTTTCATCTCTGGTCATTAGATTTTCCAGCCGTTGGATACGAAATCAAGGGCTTGCAGTTTATCATCAAACTCCACCCCCCTGAGCCGCCAGCCACCACCGGCCGAACCGCCGGCCCCCGCCCCCCGCGGCCGGCCCGCGCCGCCACGCCACCCCGCCTGCCCCGAAACCACTCCTCACCGCCGGTCCGCCGCCACACCGGCCATCCCTCTAAGCCCCCCGCGCCGAGCTTTTTCTCCGGCAATCCCCACCCCACCGCCTAATCAACGTGCCCCCCACCACTGGCGACTGCCAACCAGAGGTCTCACGACTTCGAGTACCCACTGATACGTCTCCAATGTATCTATAATTTTTGATTGTTACATGCTATATTATATTCTATTTTGGACATTATTGGGCTTTATTATACACTTTTATATTATTTTTGGGACTAACCTATTAACCGGAGGCCCAGCCCAGAATTGCTGTTTTTTGCCTATTTCAGAGTTTCGCAGAAAAAGAATATCAAACGGAGTCCAAACGGAATGAAACCTTCGGGAACGTGATTTTCGGAACGAACGTGATCCAGAGGACTTGGACCCTACGTCAAGGCTTCAACCAGGAGGCCACGAGGTAGGGGGCGCGCCTACCTCCTAGGCGCGCCCTCCACCCTCGTGGGCCCCATGTTGCTCCACTGATGTACTCCTTCCTCCTATATATACCTACGTACCCCCAAACTACCAGATACGGAGCCAAAAACCTAATTCCACCGCCGCAACCTTCTGTACCCGTGAGATCCCATCTTGCGGCCTGTTACGGAGCTCCGCCGGAGGGGGCATCGATCACGGAGGGCTTCTACATCAACACCATAGCCTCTCCGATGATGTGTGAGTAGTTTACCTCAGAACTTCGGGTCCATAGTTATTAGCTAGATGGCTTCTTATCTCTTTTTGGATCTCAATACAATGTTCTCCCCCTCTCTTGTGGAGATCTATTCGATGTAATCTTCTTTTGTGGTGTGCTTGTTGAGACCGATGAATTGTGGGTTTATGATCAAGTTTATCTATGAACAATATTTGAATCTTCTGAATTCTTTTATGTATGATTGGTTATCTTTGCAAGTCTCTTCGAATTATCAGTTTGGTTTGGCCTACTAGATTGATCTTTCTTGCAATGGGAGAAGTGCTTAGCTTTGGGTTCAATCTTGCGATGTCCTTTCCTAGTGATAGTAGGGGCAGCAAGGCATGTATTGTATTGTTGCCATCGAGGATAACAAGATGGGGTTTATATCATATTGCATGAGTTTATCCCTCTACATCATGTCATCTTGCTTAAAGCGTTACTCTGTTCTTATGAACTTAATACTCTAGATGCATGCTGGATAGCGGTCGATGTGTGGAGTAATAGTAGTAGATGCAGGCAGAAGTCAGTATACTTGTCTCGGACGTGATACCTATATACATGATCATACCTAGATATTATCATAACTATGCTCAATTATGTCAATTGCTCAACAGTAATTTGTTCACCCACCGTAAATACTTATGCTCTTGAGAGAAGCCACTAGTCAAACATATGGCCCCCGGGTCTATTTTCCATTATATTAATCTTCCAACACTTAGCTATTTCCGTTGCCTTTTATTTTTGCTTTTATTTTACTTTGCATCTTTATCATAAAAATACCAAAAATATTATCCTATCATATCTATCAGATCTCACTCTTGTAAGTGACCATGTAGGGATTGACAACCCCTTATCGCGTTGGTTGTGAGGATTTATTTGTTTGTGTAGGTGCGAGGGACTCGTGCGTGGCCTCCTACTGGATTGATACCTTGGTTCTCAAAAACTGAGGGAAATACTTACGCTACTTTGCTGCATCACCCTTTCCTCTTCAAGGGAAAACCAACGTAGTGCTCAAGAGGTAGCAAGAAGGATTTCTGGCGCCGTTGCCAGGGAGTCTACGCAAAAGTCAACATACCAAGTACCCATCACAAACCCTTATCTCCCGCATTACATTGTTTGCCATTTGCCTCTCGTTTTCCTCTCCCCCACTTCACCCTTGCCGTTTTATTCGCCCTCTCTTTTCCGTTTGCCTTCTTCTTTCCTTTTTGCCCCTCGCTCTTTCTGCCGTTTTGTCTGAAATTGGGGAAATTATTGTCGATATGGACAATAATAATATCATGGAAAATTTTGATGCTCCTGTTGAAGAACCCCCTACCTTGCATACAAAAAAATTTCGTATTGGTAGTGGTAATATTATTGGGAAAGGGGTTATTCAAGATATCTTTACTTGTGTCGGTGCTTTGCCCTCTATGGGCAGTTCTATCCTTCACAGAACTAGTAGTCTTGCGGATGCTATTGCCATGCTTGTAGTTGAACTTGAAAGACAATTTATGCATATGCATCCTTGCATACAGAGGATTTTCCTAGAATTTTCTAACATTGAACACTCTTCTGTTAAGCGTGCCGCTACTATCTTTTTGGCTCGTGAGTTCAGATTTATTATAAAAGAGGCCAAAGAAATCTTTGCGCATTATAGGGTGGATGCTGGACGTCCTCCCATAGAAACTATCTTATTTGATCAAGAGGAAATAATGCATTTTCAATCTCTAGATTATGTTGCTTTTAATGAAAACCTTAGAAAAAAGGTTCCTACCATTATTCTAATTGATAGAATTTCTGAACTTAATGATGATTTTGCTATTCGAAATAATGAGCTAGGATATTCTCTCGAGTATAGGCTCACAAAGTTCTGTCAAAAGAATGCTTATAATGATGAATTGGTTGTGCAATACGAAGGGCCGAAGGAGGAACCTATACCTCCTAAATTTGATCTGGGGGACTTTTGTCCCATTAAATTTAGCCCTTTTGATTATGTTTGCTTGCCTCAAAGGAAACTTGCTGCTGAACGTAGAGAATATGAAATGATTTTAATGATCTATCCTATTACTATGGCACTACCTAGATCTATCCTTACTTTTATGCCTAGCTAGGGGCGTAAAACGATAGCGCTTGTTGGGAGGCAACCCAGTTTTATTTTTTGATTTTTGCTTCTGTTTAGGAATAAATATTTGATCTAGCCTCTTGTTAGATGTGTTGTTATGTTTTAATTAGTGTTTGTGCCATGTTTAACCTATAGGATCTTCTTGGATGATAGTTATTTGATCTTGCAGAAAATTCCAGAAACTTTCTGTTCACGAAAATAATTGTTAAAAATCACCAGAACGTGATAAAATATTGATTCCAATTCCTTATGATGAATAAACAAATTGTATAGGTCTTCCTAGTTTGGCTGAATTTTTGAAGTTCCAGAAGTTTGCGTTAGTTACAGATTACTACACACTGTTCTGTTTTTGACAGATTCTGTTTTTCGTGTGTTGTTTGCTTATTTTGATGAATCTATGGCTACTAATATAGTTTATAAACCATAGAGAAGTTGGAATACAGTAGGTTTAACACCAATATAAATAAAGAATGAGTTCATTACAGTACCTTGAAGTGGTGTTTTGTTTTCTTTCGCTAACGGAGCTCACGAGATTTTCTGCTAAGTTTTGTGTTGTGAAGTTTTCAAGTTTTGGGTAAAAGATTTGATGGATTATGGAACAAGGAGTGGCAAGAGCCTAAGCTTGGGGATGCCCATGGCACCCCAAGATAATCTAAGGACACCTAACCAAAGCTTGGGGATGCCCCGGAAGGCATCCCCTCTTTCGTCTACTTCCATCGGTAACTTTGCTTGGAGCTATATTTTTATTCACCACATGATATGTGTTTTGCTTGGAGCGTCTTGTATTATTTGTGTCTTTATTTGTTAGTTTACCACAATCACCCTTGCTGAACACACCTTTTTGAGAGAGTCACACTTGATTCGGAATTTATTAGAATACTCTATGTGCTTCACTTATATTTTTTGAGCTATATAGTTTTTGCTCTAGTGCTTCACTTATATCTTTTAGAGCACGGTGGTGGATTTTTTTATATAAATTATTGATCTCTCATGCTTCACTTATATTATTTTGAGAGTCTTGAAATAGCATGGCAATTTTCTTTAATTAATATCATGAGAAATTTGATGCTTGATAGTTGTTTTGAGATATAAAGGTAGTAATATCATAGTTGTGCTAGTTGAGTAATTGTGGAATTGAAAAATGCATGTGTTGGAGTTTGTGATTCCCGTAACATGCATGTATGGTGAACCTTTATGTAATGAAGTCGGAGCATGAAGTATTTGTTGATTGTCTTCCTTTGTGTGGCGGTCGGGATCGCGCGATGGTTAACTCCTACCAACCCTTCCCCTAGGAGCATGCGTAGTAGTACTTTGCTTTGAGGGCTAATAAATTTTTGCAGTAAGTATATGAGTTCTTTATGACTAATGTGAGTCCATGGATTATACGCACACTTACCTTTCTGCAATTTTCTAGCCTCTTCGGTACCGTGCATTGCCCTTTCTCACCTTGAGAGTTGGTGCAAACTTCGCCGGTGCATCCAAACCCCGTGATATGATACGCTCTATCACACATAAACCTCCTTATATCTTCCTCAAAACAGCCACCATACCTACCTATCATGGCATTTCCATAGCCATTCCGAGATACATTGCCATGCAACTTTCCACCGTTTTATTTATCATGACATACTCCATCATTGTCATATTGCTTTGCATGATCATGTAGTTGACATTGTATTTGTGGTAAAGCCACCATTCATAATTCTTTCATACATGTCGCTCTTGATTCATTGCATATCCCGGTACCCCGCCAAAGGCATTCATATAGAGTCATATTCTGTTCTAAGTATTTAGTTGTAATTCATGAGTTGTAAGTAAATAAAAGTGTGCTGATCATCATTATTAGAGCATTGTCCCAAGTGAGGAAAGGATGATGGAGACTATGATTCCCCCACAAGTCGGGATGAGACTCCGGACTAAAAAAAAGAGGCCATAAAAAAAGACAAAAAAGGCCCAAATAAAAAAAATGATGAGAGAAAAAGAGAGAAGGGACAATGTTACTATCCTTTTACCACAGTTGTGCTTCAAAGTAGCACCATGATCTTCATAATAGAGAGTCTCTCATTTTGTCACTTTCATATACTAGTGGGAAATTTCATTATAGAACTTGGCTTGTATATTCCAATGATGGGCTTCCTCAAATGCCCGAGGTCTTTGTGAGCAAGCAAGTTGGATGCACACCCACTTAGTTTCTTTTTGAGCTTTCATACACTTATAGCTCTAGTGCATCCATTGCATGGCAATCCCTACTCTTCGCATTAACATCAATTGACGGGCATCTACATAGCCCATTAATTAGCCTCGTTGATGTGAGACTTTCTCCTTTTTTTGTCTTCCCACATAACCCCTACCATTATACCTTATTCCACCATAGTGCTATATCCATGGCTTGCGCTCATGTATTGCGTAAGAGTTGAAAAGGCTGAAGCGCGTTAAAAGTATGAACCAGTTGCTTGGCCAAAACCGGGGTCGTACATGGTATGAATATTTTGTGTGGGGAAGATGGAGCATAGCCAGACTATATGATTTTGTAGGGATAACTTGCTTTGGCTATGTTATTTTGATAAGACATAATTGCTTAGTTAGTATGCTTGAAGTATTATTGTTTTTATGTCAACATTAAACTTTTATCTTGAATCATATCAAATTTGAACATTCATGCCACAATAAGAAGGATTATGTTGAAATTATGCCAAGTAGCATTCCACATCAAAAATTCTGTTTTTATCATTTACCTACTCGAGGACGAGCAGGAATTAAGCTTGGGGATGCTTGATACGTCTCCAACGTATCTATAATTTTTGATTGTTCCATGCTATATTATATTCTATTTTGGACATTATTGGGCTTTATTATACACTTATATATTATTTTTTGGACTAACCTATTAACCGGAGGCCCAGCCCAGAATTGCTGTTTTTTGCCTATTTTAGAGTTTCGCAGAAAAAGAATATCAAATGGAGTCCAAACGGAATGAAACTTTCAGGAACGTGATTTTTGGAACGAACGTGATCCAGAGGACTTGGACCCTACGTCAAGATTTCAACCAGGAGGCCACGAGGTAGGGGGCGCGCCTACCCCCCCAGGCGCGCCCTCCACCCTCGTGGGCCCCATGTTGCTCCACCGACGTACTCCTTCCTCCTATATATACCTATGTACCCCCAAACTACCAGATATGGAGCCAAAAACCTAATTCCACCGCCGCAACCTTCTGTACCCGTGAGATCCCATCTTGGGGCATGTTCCGGAGCTCCGCCGGAGGGGCATCGATCACGGAGGGCTTCTACATCAACACCATAGCCTCTTCGATGATGTGTGATTAGTTTACCTCAGACCTTCGGGTCCATAGTTATTAGCTAGATGGCTTCTTCTCTCTTTTTGGATCTCAATACAATGTTCTCCCCCTCTCTTGTGGAGATCTATTCAATGTAATCTTCTTTTGCGGTGTGTTTGTTGAGACCGATGAATTGTGGGTTTATGATCAAGTTTATCTATGAACAATATTTGAATCTTCTGAATTCTTTTATGTATGATTGGTTATCTTTGCAAGTCTCTTCGAATTATCAGTTTGGGTTGGCCTACTAGATTGATCTTTCTTGCAATGGGAGAAGTGCTTAGCTTTGGGTTCAATCTTGCGGTGTCCTTTCCCAGTGACAGTAGGGGCAGCAAGGCACGTATTGTATTGTTGCCATCGAGGATAACAAGATGGGGTTTACAACATATTGCATGAGTTTATCCCTCTACATCATGTCATCTTGCTTAAAGCGTTACTCTGTTCTTATGAACTTAATACTCTAGATGCATGCTGGATAGCGGTCGATGTGTGGAGTAATAGTAGTAGATGCAGGCAGGAGTCGGTCTACTTGTCTCGGACGTGATGCCTATATACATGATCATACCTAGATATTCTCATAACTATGCTCACTTCTGTCAATTTCTCAACAGTAATTTGTTCACCCACCGTAAATACTTATGCTCTTGAGAGAAGCCACTAGTGAAACCTATGGCGCCGGGTCTATTTTCCATCATATTAATCTTCCAACAGTTAGTTATTTCCGTTGCCTTTTATATTTGCCTTTATTTTACTTTGCATCTCTATCACAAAAATACCAAAAATATTATCCTATCATATCTATCAGATCTCACTCTCGTAAGTGACCGTGAACGGATTGACAACCCCTTATCGCGTTGGTTGCGAGGAGTTATTTGTTTCATGTAGGTACGAGGGACTCGCGCGTAGCCTCCTACTGGATTGATACCTTGGTTCTCAAAAACTGAGGGAAATACTTACGCTACTTTGCTCCATCACCCTTTCCTCTTCAAGAGAAAACCAACGCAGTGCTCAAGAGGTAGCACCCGCCGACCACTAATTTATTACCATTTCTGTCCTTCATATACGTGCTGACGGGTGGGCCCTATGGTAATGTGCGCTGCTGAATGTGGACTGTTTTACTGGTCAATTGATCGTGTCATCAACAAATTACGAAGCTGTATGGTGAGCCAATGACCGTATGATCACCCTAAAATGTACTCCGTATTTTATTAACACAGTATAGACTCAAACTACCATTTCTTTCTTTCATATACGGGCTGACAGGTGGGCCCCTCGGTTACGCGCCCCGATGGTGCAACACTAGTTGCACCACGTGGAACATTTGACTGGTCAATTGATTGTGTCATCAACAAAATACGGAGTTGTACGGGTGAGCCAATGACCGTATAATCATGACATGTATTTTTTTAACACGGTACAGATGCAAGGGCTCATATATACGCGCAAGCTCTCACCGCTATAAGAGCACACACGCAAACCCTACCCCTATGAGCACCTTCGAGAGAGTGGGCCAGCATATGAACTTGAGATTTTACGAAGTCACCATAGGTGCCTCGTAGTCGAGTGGAACGTCTCCTCCCACTGAATGCACATCACCGAAAAATACTGAAATTAACCCAGGATAAATGCGAGCACCTAGACTTTAACCAAGGTGGGCTCGAGAAACCACTGTCCTCCTAACCATCCAACCACATGTTGGTTAGCACGACAAAATGTATGTGGTGACCGTGATGAGCTTATTCTGAAGTCCAGTGACCATATCGTGCTTTCGCTTCAAATACAATGACCGTAAGTGTCGTCAACAAAATACGGAGCACGCATCAAATGCAAAGTCCGTCAGTGTCATCAAGAAAATACGAAGACGTATCGTGAGCTAGATACCGTATGATCACCACGAGAATGTATACGGTGACCGTAATGAGCATATTCTGAACTCCAATGACCGTATAGTGCTTTAGCTTGAAATACAGTGACCGTCATGCATGAATGTGTCGTGGGCATGCATACTTTTAGAGGGCCGAGAGATAGTTTGTGTGCGTACGTGAAAGTGGTGTAGAAAGAGGGGATGTCCGGTGGAGACAAGGAGAGATATGCCCTTCGTTTCTCTTTCCCGTGACTAATATTTTAGGAGAATATATAAACATTCACAATGCAGAACAAATATTTTTGGATGCACCATGCAATTAACTTTCATGTATAACATTGTACTATTGTATATGCTTATTTTCTTAGTGGCCGATTGCGTGTGTGGTGTGGTGGGCACATCATTTCTAGTTGTGGTGGGTCAACATGAGGACTCATGGGTCGGTTCCATCCTGCGCCACATAGGTTGGATCGAGACGCGTTATACGAAGACCCATGTGGAGGACTCGGCGTACAACACGAAGCTAGCTACCAGAGTCGCGGAGGACTCTATCCCCACTGGTGATAAGCCGACTATATATGATTTGTAACCCTAGGCCCCCAGTATGTTATAGAAGCTTGGGGGCTAGTTCGTCGATAGTATACACACACGCACAATGCCTGGTATTCACGTGTACTTTGTACACACCCCTATCACTAATATACAGTACCAGGAGTAGGCTTTTTCCTCAACTGCAAGGGTCCGAACTAGGGTAAAACTTTGCCTCGTATTACCATCCAGCCTAACAGTCAGGGATATCCTACCGAATGATATGATGGAATCATATCTGCCAACTACTAAGAGAGAGGTGTGTCTGGGGGGGCAATGTGTGCGAGAGAGGCCTAAAGATAATGTGCGTGCGGGAGACACGTAGGCACATATATGTGCGTATAGAGGGCTAGTAGAGACCGTGCGTGTGTATATATGCATGTGAGAGAAATAGTGTTTTCCAACTGAGATTAGTGAAAAGAGTGGTACATAGTAGTCAGAAAAGAGAGAGAGAGATACAGAGAGAGCATGTGCGTGAGACTCCCCGACACCCCGAGAGAGATTGTGAGCATGTGTGAAAGAGAAATGCCGATGCATATAAAGTGTGTGCACTTATGCGGTAGATAGAGAGATATATAGCGCGTTTGTGAGAACGGGCCGAGGCATAGTGCATCTACGTGTAAAAGGCGGTTCTACGCATTAAATTAAAATATAAATGGCATTATTATTTTTGGATGAGATCATGAATTTTGCAAATTGCGTATGGACGAAAATCGGTCTATCAGACACCCATACTCTATTGAATTCTAGCATGTGCATGTGTTTATTTCATATTATCGATCCATAGAGTGAGAGTGGTTTGAAATACAGGCAATGGATGCTTTTGCAATTCATATATAAACATTAATTAGTGCACTCCATGTTGTTAGTGTGAAGCACTTTATACATTTGTCACTTGCATGGATACATTCCAAATTGCTAGCTACGAAATAGAATACATGTCGAATTCAACATAAAGGGGGTTTCGAAGATTCGAATTCATAGGAAGTGCATTCATCTATTTGAACCCGAGATAATGGCATTTGTAAATCAGATGTAAAAGGGGGCATCAATCTTTGTTGTGCGTTTGAACATGCTATATATATTCATACGCATGTCTAACTTTTTTTTGCAACCAAGGAGATTATATCTGGAACCATGCATGAACTGAGGTAAGTTGCATATTTTTTAATATATACTCGTGTACAATGTATATTCAAATGTACCACCTCCATTCCAAAATAATCGTAGCTTTAGGATTTTCAAGAGTAAAGATTTGTGAAGTTTGACAAATCCTGAATGTTCAATTCAAGAGAACCGAAAACGTTAATGCTTCTGCTCCCAAATATTGAACGAAGCGCCAAATAGGCCTCTGGTCACCCGAAACCGCGCGAGACTAATGTTTGGTGGTAGGAAATTACTGTCCTGACTCTGGCCCGTGTAGCCTATCGACCCGATGTCCAAAGGTCTAAACCGGGGTAGGTTTGTAACTTCACCAAGACGCCAGTCTCGACCGCCTCCGAGAAGCATTCATACGCCGTGGGCGCCTAAACACCCATGCGCTCGGCCGAAATCTATCCCGCCCACATTTGGGACACCTGAGATTACCGTCCTACCCCCAACCCGCAATATGTCCGAAATTTTAGATGGGGGCAAAGTTTGTAACTTTCCCCAAAATTCAAACAAGCGCGTCCCAAACCGAAACATTGTTCCCCCTTAGTTCGCCGCCTCCCTCTGTTTCCCCATTCATACTCCGTGGGCGCAAAAACGCCCTCTCCACCAGCCGCGAAACCCCAGCCTCCTGCGTCCTCCACCCCATAGCGCCCAATCCACCGCCGCCCTACTCCATCACGCCGGAGCCGGTACCGCGACATCGTCGTCCAATGCAACCGCAACCGCAACACCCTCAAGGACTTAGCAGCTGAAGCCGATGTAGAGCTGCCTCCACGATGCCGATGCCGACGTGCGCCGTACCAGAACTACTCCGACCACGCCGTCCTCCACCTCACTGTTGCCGCTCCACTGTCGCAACCGTCCACTGTACAGGAGCTGTTCCCGCTACGCCGTCGTTCGCCGCCTCGGATCTGCTTCCCTGCCGCCGACAGACGGCCACCGCACCACACTCAACAACTTCGCCATGGGTTCGTCCAAGGCTGCACCGTCCTCCACAACTTCGTGTTTCCAGCGAACCACAAGAAGATCATTGGAAAAACAGAAGGAGGACACATCACTGCCAGCAGAAAGAGGTACTCCTCTTCCCTTATTCGTGCAAACCTTACGTCTCTGCTCACACCGTATTCATCCCACGAAAGAAACTAGTTGAGCGCTTCTTACTGCATCTTCTTTGTGATACTAAATGCACAAGGTTTCCTCCCTTTACTATTTCACCTTTGCTAGAGGTCAGTAGCCCGCCTGGATTTCAATTCAGGGTCAGTCGAACAGGAATTAAAAGAAGCAGCACCCGCTTAGGCGCGCGAAGCACCTAGTCCGCATGTTCACCATGGAAGCGGCGCATCGGTGTCTATCGTAGGGGTGTGGGGCGTACGAGCTGCTTGCGCCTGATCTGGAGGTCAGTGGAGCTTGAATGGATTGCCGGGTGGCAGTGCCAAGCACGGCGGTGCGGTGAGGTCGAGGGGAGGGCGCAGGCAGGGGACTGGGCCGGTGGTCGCTGCCGTTTCGAGGAAGATCGTCAACACTGACTGGCTGGAGGTAGATGAAGGCGATCTGCCCGTTCTTTGTACATCGGACGGTGCAGAAAAAATGGACTGACCTATTTGTTTTCAGTCGAATGTTATTTTCATAGAATCCTGTAGTAATTTAGTGTGCCATGCATGTTGTAGAGCTATCATATGTCTCCCGTCATTTATTTCTCACCGACCTGCTATCTGCTACCTTTACACTGTACTAATTGTGCACACACTTCACCCATACTCACACTATTGTTTTTTTATGCATGGGTATTTCAGACTCTGACGCAGTGTTGATGAATGCTGAAAAGAAAAGACAGAAGTCGCTCCAGTGTAATTCGAAGATAAGCACTAAGCGTTTCAGCGCTCTAAAGGATGCAGTGTCAGCAGTTGGAGACAGTAAACGTAGCTCTGCAGTTGATGATCTCAATTGCCACACACAACCATCCCAGGTGCTTGCTTTAACTTCGCGCTGTCAAATGTGGTTGCATGTTGCATATGGTGTCTAGCTTGTATTGCTTCCAATTTGGTTAAATTGCATCTGCTTACTTTACACATTATACCTTTGATAATGACATGCCTTCCTGTTTTTGATACATACTACATATGTCTATTAACCATGTTCGTACATCAAACTAATGCTCTTTTGTATCCCTCGTCAATCACTTATGATGAGACAGTCACCCGGGTGGGTTACTGTGAGACGCCATACTCGTTTAAAGAGTGCAGTGTCATCCTCCCCACATGATTCTCAAGAAACAGCAAGGCTAAATGAAGATAGTCAACGTAGCTCTCTAGTTGATGACCGCAATTCCCCCACACCACCATCACAGGTGCTTGCTCTAACTTCGCAGTGTGATATGTGGTTGCATGTTGCATACGGTGTCTAGCTTGTAATGCTTCTAATTAGGGTAAATTGCATCTGCTTAGTTTACACATTATACCTGTGAATATGACATGCCTTCCTATTTTTGGTACACACTACATCTATGTGTTAACCTTGTTCTTACATGAAACTACCTCTCTTCTGTATCCTGCATCAATCACTTACGATGAGTCACCTTTATTCGTTGCATATTGCATATTATTTCTAGCCTGTTGCCATGTATTGCTTCTAATTTGGTCAAATACATTTGTTAGGGCACCCTTTTAATTTGGCAGAGTGATATTGGTTTCATCTTTCATATGGTTTCTAGCTTGCATTGATTCTAACAAGTTCAAGCACCTTGTGCTTAGTTTACACTTTATACATCATACATGTCAATATGTCACGCCGTCCTGTTTTTCATACATATTCCATCCTCCTATCATGCGGCTGCCTTACATGAAAGTAGTGTTCGTCAGTATCATGCATCAATGAGTTCTGAAGAGCAAATTTTATTCCTTTTTCTTGTGGGTTTGACTTGACAAGGCAAAATCAAGAAAGAGGAAGGAAAAGAGTAAGGAAGGCGATGATGGTGGTCCTCTGCAGCAACGTAAACGGAGCATCTGTACCGATTCTCCTTGTACTGATAGTGCATTACAAGGTCCAAGTCTCCGCTCCCCTACTCCACCATCCAAGGTGCTTGCTCTAACTTGGCAGTGTGATATCTGGTTGCATGTTGCATATGGTGTCTAGCTTGTATTGCTCCTAATTAGTGTAAACTGCATCTGCTTAGCTTACACATGATACGTGTGAATATGACACGCTTTCCTGTTTTTGGTACATACTATATCTGTCTATCACACCATGTTCTTACATGAAACTACTCTTCTTGTGTATCCTGCATCAGTCACTTATGATGGAACACCTTTAAGTTGGCAGTGTGATATTGGTTTGCGTCTTGAATATGATTTCTAGCATGTATTGCTTCTAGTTTGATGAACGCCACCTATGACGAGACAGTTTTAACTTGGCAGAGTGATATTGATTGCACCTTTCATATGGTGTCTAGTTTGCAGTGCTTCTAATTTGTTGAAGTGCCTTCTGCTTAGTTACCACATCATAGGTGTGAATATGTCAAGCCGTCCATTTTTTCGTACATATTCCATCCTCGTATCATGACTTTGCCTTTCATCAGAGTAGTGTTCGTCAGTATCATGCATCAATGAGTTCTGAAGAGCAAATTTTATTCCTTTTTCTTGTGGGTTTGACTTGACAAGGCAAAATCAAGAAAGAGGAAGGAAAAGAGTAAGGAAGGCGATGATGGTGGTCCTCTGCAGCAACGTAAACGGAGCATCTGTACCGATTCTCCTTGTACTGATAGTGCATTACAAGGTCCAAGTCTCCGCTCCCCTACTCCACCATCCAAGGTGCTTGCTCTAACTTGGCAGTGTGATATCTGGTTGCATGTTGCATATGGTGTCTAGCTTGTATTGCTCCTAATTAGTGTAAACTGCATCTGCTTAGCTTACACATGATACGTGTGAATATGACACGCTTTCCTGTTTTTGGTACATACTATATCTGTCTATCACACCATGTTCTTACATGAAACTACTCTTCTTGTGTATCCTGCATCAGTCACTTATGATGGAACACCTTTAAGTTGGCAGTGTGATATTGGTTTGCGTCTTGAATATGATTTCTAGCATGTATTGCTTCTAGTTTGATGAACGCCACCTATGACGAGACAGTTTTAACTTGGCAGAGTGATATTGATTGCACCTTTCATATGGTGTCTAGTTTGCAGTGCTTCTAATTTGTTGAAGTGCCTTCTGCTTAGTTACCACATCATAGGTGTGAATATGTCAAGCCGTCCATTTTTTCGTACATATTCCATCCTCGTATCATGACTTTGCCTTTCATCAGAGTAGTGTTCGTCAGTATCATGCATCAATGAGTTCTGAAGAGCAAATTTTATTCCTTTTTCTTGTGGGTTTGACTTGACAAGGCAAAATCAAGAAAGAGGAAGGAAAAGAGTAAGGAAGGCGATGATGGTGGTCCTCTGCAGCAACGTAAACGGAGCATCTGTACCGATTCTCCTTGTACTGATAGTGCATTACAAGGTCCAAGTCTCCGCTCCCCTACTCCACCATCCAAGGTGCTTGCTCTAACTTGGCAGTGTGATATCTGGTTGCATGTTGCATATGGTGTCTAGCTTGTATTGCTCCTAATTAGTGTAAACTGCATCTCCTTAGCTTACACATGATACGTGTGAATATGACACGCTTTCCTGTTTTTGGTACATACTATATCTGTCTATCACACCATGTTCTTACATGAAACTACTCTTCTTGTGTATCCTGCATGAGTCACTTATGATGGAACACCTTTAAGTTGGCAGTGTGATATTGGTTTGCGTCTTGAATATGATTTCTAGCATGTATTGCTTCTAGTTTGATGAACGCCACCTATGACAGGACAGTTTTAACTTGGCAGAGTGATATTGATTGCACCTTTCATATGGTGTCTAGTTTGCAGAGCTTCTAATTTGTTGAAGTGCCTTCTGCTTAGTTACCACATCATAGGTGTGAATATGTCAAGCCGTCCATTTTTTCGTACATATTCCATCCTCGTATCATGACTTTGCCTTTCATCAGAGTAGTGTTCGTCAGTATCATGCATGAATGAGTTCTGAAGAGCGAATTATATTCCTTTTTCTTGTCGGTTTGACCTCACAATGCAAAATCATCAAAGCTGAAGGAAATTGGCAAGGCATTGGATGATGGTGGTCCTTCCGAGCAACTGAAATGGAGGTTCTCTGCACATTCTACTCCGCCATCCTCCCAACAAGATTCGCAAGACAACGCAAGGCTAGACAGTCAACGTAGCTGTGTAGATGATGAGCACATCTCCCCTACTCCACCATCACAGGTGCTTGCTCTAACTTGGCACTATTATATGTGGTTGCATGTTGCGTATGATGTCTAGCTTGTATTGCTTCTAACTTTGTTGAATTGCATCTGCTTACTTTACACATAATGCCTGTGAATATGACACGTGTTCCTATTTCTAGAACATACATGTACATGATGAGCACATCTCCCCTACTCCACTATCACAGGTGCTTGCTCTAACTTGGAACTGTTATATGTGATTGCGTTTTCCGTATGATGTCTAGTTTGTATTGCTTCTGATTATGTTGAATTGCATCTGCGTAGCTTACAACTTATACCTGCAATGATCACTTACCCATAAGACACATTTAACTTGGGACCGTGATGTAGGTTGCATCTTGCATTGTCTTCTAGCTTGTACTGCTTCTAATTTCTTGAAATGGCACTTATGACGAGACACTTTTTACCTGATAGAGTGATATTGGTTGCATGTTCATATGGTGCCTAGCTTTCATTTCTTCTAATTTTGTTGAAATGCCTTCCGCTTACTATTTTTTCATACATATTCCATCCTCCTATCGTACGTGTGAATATGAAACACTGTCTTTTTTGTATATATTCCATCCTCCTATCCTGCGCTTGCCTTACATCAAAGTAGTGTTCGTCTGTATCATGCATCAACCAGTTATGCAGAGCTAATTTTATTCATCTTCTTGTGGTTTTGACTTCATAAGGCAATATCAGAAAATAGGAAGGAAAAGAGTAAGTTAGGGGATGTTGGTGGTCCTCCGCACCGACGCAAACAGAGACTCTCTAGATTTGCCACTGCTACTGCTAATGAAGTTGAAGTCCCAAGTCTACATGATGAGTTCATCTCCCGTACTCCACCATCGCAGGTGCTTGCTCTAAGTTGACAGTGTGATAATTGGTTTCATGTTGCATATGTTGTCTAGCCTGTATTTCTTCTATTTTGATTAAATTGCACCTGCTGAGTTCATACGTTATACATGTGCATATGACATGGCGTTCTGTGTCTAGAATACACTGCATCTATCTATCATACCATGTTCTTACATCAAAGTACTGCTGTTGTGTATCCCGCATCAGTCACTCATGATTGGACACTTTTAACATGGCAGTTTGATAGTGGTTGCATCTTGCATTGATTTCTACGTTGTACTGCTTCTAATTTTTCGAATTGCCACTTATGACAAGACACTTTTAACTTGGCAGAGTAATATTGGTTGCATCTTTCATATGGTGTCTAGCTTGCATTACTTCTATTTTCTTGAAAATCCTTCTGCTTAGTTTACACATCGTAGCTGTGAATATGTCATGCCGTCCTGTTTTTCTTACATATTCCATCCTCATACGGTTGTCTTACATCAAAGTATTGCTTGTCTGTATCATGCATCAATGAGTTCTGAAGAGCGATTTTATTCTTTTGTGTTGTGGGTACGGCTTGACATGGCAAAGTCAAAAAAGAGCAAGGAAAATAATATAGTAGGGAGTGGTGTTACTCGTCGGGTGAAACGGAAAAGGATCTGCCGTCCAGATTCTGCTGGTACTTATAGTGCAGTAGAAGGTCCAAGTCCACCGGCTAAATCTACAAACACAGTATCACCTGCTCCACCAGCTGCAGCATCCGCTTCAACTGTACCAGCATCTCAACGAGTTACTCGTTCGTTTGCTCCGGAACTGGCCAGTTCCCAAGCTGCCTTCACACCTAACACTACTTCCGAAGCACTGCTGACACAACAGGACTTGGCAAGATCAGATGAACCTCATGAGCATCAACACCAAGACGGTACCTGACCGAGTCAAGTTGCAGTTGCATGCTCCTTTATATGTACTCTCACAGTTTGATGTACACTAACACTTTCCATATTCGTTGTTGAACTAGCACCACGACGCAAGCGGAAACAGACATCAGGGATAATGCTTGACAGATTAACAAAATCTAAAGGAGGAAGAATGGAGATCCATTTTGAGGCAGGTTTAAAAAGGCCACGTGATGCTACAGAGTCAGCCAAGTTAGTATCAGAGGCAGCCGTTGCCGTTAGGTGTCATGCACGTATCCTCCCAACGTGGATCCAGTACAGGAATGAGAAAGACAATACCCAGTTTAACACCTTCCTTGACCATTTATCCGTAAGTAATGTTATTCATCGCAATTAGTAATATTGTCTTGCTCTGTCCCATACTTTCTAGCTTCCTCCTAATAAGACTCACATTCTTTTTTCAACAGATGAGGTTCAAGTTGGATCCGAAAGATGATGCAACTAAACAAGCATGCACTCATGTTTTTCAGTCTGCTCTGCGACAGTATCGGTACCACCTTAGAAAATCTCACTTTGAAGGCAAGGCTAACAATGAAATCGCCCAAACATCTCCAGTGGAATATATTACAGATGAAGACTGGACAGCCCTCGTTAAACACTGGTCTGATCCAAAGTATCAGGTAGGCTATATGTATTTGATCAGACCACATATTGAACTTGTATTTATGTATGTGCCTTACAAGTGTATCTTCTTCTAGGCTAACTGTTTGAAGAACAAGACCAACCGTTCTAAAGTGAAATTCCAACAGACAACAGGATCTCGTAGCTATATTGCACACTGCGAGGCTCTTGTAAATAGCTGCTACTTCCTTCTTTTTTCTGTGCCATATTATCGTATCTATATTGACTTGTTCCAAATACAGAGGAAAGCCTGTGCGGACCAAAAAGAACCTGAACCGAATGCAGTGCAAATCTTCAAGGATTGCCACACCAGCAAGATGAAGGGCATGAGCACACCAGTTCAAGCCGCTGTTGTAAGTCCTTACTCCTCCTGCCTTTGAACTGATTGGTACTGTGATGTGTTCATTTAACTACTTGGTTTGCAGCCAATGTCAGTTACTCTGTTCACTTTTATACACAGTTGTCTTAACGTATCATTTCACCTTACATGGTTTAAAAGAGATGAAGGATATTCTTTTGGTCTTGATCTGTATTCTAGTTGTTATGTTCACGGGCGCACACAATGATAAAATAGCCTGTTTGTTTTATATCTGTTTGCCCATGATATGAATGATGTCATACTATGTTCATCCTACTTTAAACCATGTCTCTTTATCCTTAGATGTCAACGAATGTGAGGAAATAGACAATACAGTAGGCATGCTACATGGACATATGTTCCGAAAGTGATTTTATTATGTAGTTGGCACTACAATACATGCTAATGTATTACAGTAGTTCACCAAAATAAGTTATGTATAAACGTGTAACCTACTTTGTTTTTTTGTCTCATTAGTAACTTATCTGGTACACTAATCTACAAGTTCAAACTTTCAGGAAGCTATGGAAAAAATGATTGAACAGCCACAACCACCTGAAGGTGACGAGGCTACCACAGGCACAATGTCACCTCTTGCTGCAGTGCGTCAGTATCTCTCCACTAACAGTGCAAAAAGCACCTTCCTGCGTAATTCTGGGTTGGTTGTCAAGGTAACCTCGTCCAAATCGCCTACTGAACAAAATCTTCCTGCTAGACAGAGTGATATATCTGTGCTCCAGACACAAGTCCAATCCCTAATGGACGTCGTTTTGGAAACAAGAATAGTGGTTGACAAATGTCGTCAAGATATGAATGGTTTTGAAACCAGACTATCAGACATTCGCTTCGTTGTTCAAGAGCAATGGCGGAAAAAGGTGAAGATCGTGCTGCTCCATCAGATTCTACAGCCTGAAACATTAGCACTCAGGTCAAATGATCTGTGCTTCTATACATCTGATGGTGCTTTTATCTGCAAGGACTGTAAACTTTATGCCAACAGGCCTTTTGTTGTGATACAACATTTATGCTGCTGCCAAAGGCTGCAATAATTACGACGCTATTTTTGTATAGTGTAGGTTTATCTTAGTAATGTATTCGGCCGAAAGCTTCGTAGGAGCCCAACATGCCAACATTCGTCGGGCCCATTCCAATTGGGCTAAAAACGATTATGGGCCGAAATTTGCATGTAGCCCACTAAAAATATCTGGGCCTAAATCAGCATAAGATTTCATATTTTTCTGGTAGGCCTGTGCCCATAGTGGGCCTTTAACAGGCCTAAACATAATTTGGGCCCTCAGTAACAATAGGCCGTTTACAGGTGTAAATATCTCGAGCCCATAAAAAACATGGGCCTTTAAAAGACCGAAAGTGAGATTGGGCCCATTTACGATGCGGATCTTTCACAGGCCGAAATTCGGACGGGCCGTAAATGCGCCGACCTAATACACGGGCCTTTAACAGGCCGGAAGTTCGGTCGGGCTAGATTATCGTCATTTTTATATGGGCCGTTAATGGGCCCGATGTGACGTTGGGCCACATATGGCCCATGGATTTCGTCCGACGTTAACAGGCCGAAAATCACAACAGGCCGAAAGTGGCCCAAATCTATAGTGGGCCTCTAACAGGCCGAATGTCAGACATGGCCGAATATGACCCAAATCCTTCACGGTCGTTTATGGGCCGAAAGTTTCAATGGCCTGTAAATGGGCCCAAATGAAGCAGGACCTTTAACAGGCCGGAAATACACCGGGCCGTAATTCGGCCCATATACTTAGCGGACTGTTAACGGGCCAGAAGTGACCATGGGCCGCGATGATGACAAGTTTAGGACAGGCCGTTGACGGGCCGATTTGACACTAGCCGTACGGGCCTTAACTGAGAATGTTGGGCCTTTAGCTGGGCCGGCCCATTATGGTCCGCAAAATCTCGCGGGCCTTTAGCTGGGCCGGCCCATTATGGCCCGCAAAATCTCGTGGGCCTTTAGCTGGGCCGGCCCATTATGATACGCAAAATCTCGTGGGCCTTTTGCTGGGCTGGCCCATTATAGACCGCAAAATCTTGTGGGCCTTTAGTTGGGCCGGCCCATTTAAACTTTATGGGCCACTTTTGGGCCGGTCCATGTGTCAACATATCATAGGCGCATCTTGCCCATTGGATGAGTGACACCTGTGCCAACGCGGAGCTGACACGTGTTTCCGTCAGCCAATCAGAATTTTACACGTGGAAAATCCCCATTGGTCCTGGCTGTTAACGGGTTATCGGATCCAAAACCTGACCTGATAGCTTAATGGTGTTCCATTACGGTGGATGCCACGTGTCAGTCACCCTTGACGAAAGCACTTCTGTGACGCGCGATTTATCGTCATGGAAGTGGACACTTCCGTGATGATAATTTTGGTAATGTCATGGAACACTTCTACGACAGCACAGGTATGACTATCTTGATTCTGTCATAAATTTTTCATGGATGTACATGCATGACAGAAAACGTGACCTACTGTGACAAACACGTATCATCAGGGAAGTGTCTTTTTTTGTAGTGATGATTTGAGTGGAAAGCAACTTGGGGAAGGCTAGAGATCAAGATTCTTGTGGTTGGATTGGAATGTCCTGGTCTCAACACATGAGTAGGTGGTTCTCTCTCAGAAAATGAGTAGTGGAAGTGTAGGCACGTTCTGATGGCTCTCTCTCAAATGGAGAAGGGGGTGGAGGAGTATATATAGCCTTGACACAAAATCCAACCGTGACACACATTTGACCCAACTCGGTCAGACCGAATAGAAGAACTCGGTGGACCGATTCAGTTCAAAATGTGAACGTTAGGAATCTCGGTGGGACCGACATGATCAACTAGGTGGGACCGATGTGCAAACCCTCATCTCGGTGAGACCGATTGTATGAACTCGGTGAGACCGATTTCAGTAAAGAGCAAATAGAGAGTTGGTCAAGTAAACTTGGTGGGACCGATTCACATTTCGTTGAGACCAAAATAATTACAATAGGCAATAGAGAGTTTGCAAGGCCATCTCGGAGTGACCGATATCCGTATCGGTGAGACCGTATTGTCTAGGGTTTCTGGCAGTGGCTAGGTTAAGTGAACTCGGTGGCACTAGATAGATCACATTGGTGGTGCCGAGTTTGACATAGAGTTTTGAAGGAAATATGCCCTAGAGGCAATAATAAAGTTGTTATTTTATATTTCCTTATTCATGATAAAGTTTATTATTCATGCTAGAATTGTATTGATCGGAAGCTTTGATACATGTGTGAATACATAAACAAACACCATGTCCCTAGTGGGCCTCTACTAGACTAGCTCGTTGATCAAAGATGGTTAAGGTTTCCTAACCACTAACATCACTACAAAAAAAAGACACTTCCGTGATGATACATGTTTGTCATAGTAGGTCACGTTTTCTGTCATGCATGTACATCCATGACAAATTTATGACAGAATGAAGATAGTCATACCTGTGCTGTCGTAGAAGTGTTCCATGACATTACCAAAATTATCATCACGGAAGTGTCCACTTCCATGACGATAAATCCCGCATCATAGAAGTGCTTTCGTCAAGGGTGACCGACACGTGGCATCCACCGTAACGGGAAGCCGTTAAGCTATCGGGTCTGGTTTTGGATCCGATAACCCGTTAACAGCTCGGACCAATGGGATTTTTCCACGTGTAAAATTCTCATTGGCCGGAGGAAACACGTGTCGGCTCAACGTTCAGACAGATGTCATCCACTCATTGGACAGGAGGTGCGTATGATACATCGACACATGGCACGGCGCAACAGAGGCCCATTCCAGTGAAAAGGCCAACCCGTTTGACTTGGTCAAAAGGTAACGAGCCGGCCCACGGAAAGCATGTTAACGGCCTTTTCGTATATAGCCCATTTACGGCCCGCTTACTACCGGCCCGTTACGGCCTATCGGAATTAAGCCCAGTAGCTTCATCTGTGTCGTCCAATATGATTCCAGCCCATTGTAACTTCCGGCCCATGTATGGCCCATGATGTCTTTCGGCCCATATGAGGCCCTTTGTAACTCTCGACCCATTAAAGGCCCGACATGAAACTGGCCCATAATGAACAGTGTATCGTTTTATACCCATTAATGACCCATTATTCTGTCAGCCGTTTCCAGCGTGTGTTAACTTTCGCCTTCTAAGGGCCCATTTATTCTTGGGCTCATTTCTAGAATTCGGTTAGATACGGTCCGTTACTGGCATGTTCCGTTTGTGGGCCAAATACAGCCCGTGGTTACATTCGGCCCGTTTGTGGCATGTTAACCCGTTGGGCTGTTTTCATAGCGTTATCAAATACGACCTATTAACAACCCGTTATGGTCCACGAATAGTACGACCCATGTTTGGTGAAATGATTATACGCCCCGTAGAAGGCCCATGGATCCTACGGCCCGTAGAAGACCAATGGATCCTATGACCCGTAGAAGGCCCATGGATCTTACGTCCCGTACAAAGTCCATGGATCCTACGGCCCGTAAAAGGCCCATGGATCCTATGACCCATAGAAGGCCCATGGATCCTATGGCCCGCAGGAGGCCCATTGTTACAACAGTCCATGTGTTGCCATGATTATTGTGGCCTAGTTACCACAACTAGGTTATTGTGGCCACTAAAAATCACGGAAAAAGAACTGCAGTGACTACAAGCAAACAACTAAACAAGACAATAAGGAAATAAATAAGCAAGAAACTAACGCTAGCCTATTACAACTATTACACATATTACATCCACTGGGCATCAAAGTTCGCCACCAGTGCAAATATAGGGAACAAAGCAGCATATACATACACTGGCCGTCAAAATTGGCCACCAGTGCAAATAAACGCAGGAGAAAAACAAGTCCATAACTGAAACAACTTCAGAAGAGCTCAAGAAACGTTATCCTGGGTATCCACCATGCTGGCAATAAGCTTAGCAAGCTTATTAGCTTTGTCCTGTTTGGCGCTAAAATCCTCCAACGCTTGTTGTTACACCAGAAATTATGCATCTGAATGCTCCAGGGACTTCCGCAGTCCTTCCGCTTCTTGTCGCAGCATAGCTGATCGATGTCTTTCCGCTTGTAGTTGAGACTCAAGAAACTGAACTGATTCAGATAGTGAGTTTGAATAGCTTGTGCAAGCGGTAGTGGCCAGTAACTCGAACAGTAAACCAAGACAGGACTTTGGGGTCGCCTCACTGTCTTCAAGATAGTTTGCCTTAGGTGCTTTATCAGCTTTGTTGGAGACCAACAAGGATGTCTCATGATCCTGAACCTTATCTGTATTACTTCCTT
Organism: Triticum aestivum; assembly: GCF_018294505.1. Taxonomy (NCBI): domain Eukaryota; kingdom Viridiplantae; phylum Streptophyta; class Magnoliopsida; order Poales; family Poaceae; genus Triticum; species Triticum aestivum. Next base: position 460,514,399 of record NC_057805.1, on the reverse strand, counting down.
TATCATTGCTTAATAAGGCACTCTTCCCCAATATTTTGTCAGCATTCTAAAAGAAGAAACAAGCAGACACATAACAGGTTTAGCATGTACTAGTATATGAAACTCATTTCGGTGAACCAGTTCATTAGTAAGGTGGACAAGATTAAACTACCAAATCTTCTATTGCCAAGTAGTACATTATAAAAGCATCAAACAAACATATATCTATGTCCTATGGTCACTGCATTGTCTTGCCAAATCAAAATAGAGACACGGTTCAAATCATATCAGTTCAAGAGAAAGCAGCACTGAAAGAATACAAAGCGTGGGAAACTAAACGGCACAACAAGATTTCAGATGGGTACCACGGGTCTACATGTACAACAACACTATTGGCCCTGTTATGATGCTAGTAATGTGCATGATATGAGAAGTCAACTGTATACACAACTAAAATTGAAATCAACAGAGCTATTTATAAGAGCAAACCTGTTAAAGAAACATGCGTAAACATACCTGTTGTGCCATTGCAGTTTCCATTGGATAGTTCAATTTAAAAATAAGTTTGTATGAGTAAATACAGTGATACAAGAGCAAAGCAGTATGCACGATAGCAACCTCGCCCTAATAATAATAAATAAAGCACGGATTGACTCCGTGGGTTCACCGTCACAATACGCTTCTTGCCGTAAATTTACGCTTTCAGTTTTTTTACCTGTATTATTTTCTACATCCGAGGTGGTACTATTCATGTGATCATCGGTAGTTCGTCCGTCTGTTTTCCGGTCTTTTTCTCTTTCGTAAGCGCTCAGGTCACCCGTTGCCCACCTGGGCCTTAGCCCGTAGAATCCAGACGAGACATGGCGGCCGGCCTACTGTAGTGGCGACCCAGGCAATCCAGAGAGAGGCAAAAAAATTCCACTGGTTCTAGGAATTGAACTCTCCTCGACTTCTGTTACGTCCTTGATGGCTACGTTCAACCGAGCTAGCCCATTATTGCATACAAAAAACTGATTCAAACTGCTATCAAATAGTACCACCTTGCTTTGTTATGTCCCATCATACCAATTTATATATGCCATTGAATTCAAATTCGCAAGCAGCCTCGAGCGTACATGGACCAATAGGAGAGACATCTTCCAGATGAAAATAAAGATAACTAGGGCATAGGAGGATATGAGGCGTGCACGAGAACAAATATAGCGTCTTGCCGAGAGCCAGCCAGCGATGGGGAGTGGTTGCCGCCTCGGCGACATGCCAGCAGCAGCTCAGGTCGGGAAGAAGAGCCTTGCTGGCACAACCAACTCAGAGGAAATCGGGATCAAAACCGGCAGCGTCATCATTTACAATTGACTCGAGATGGAGTCTCGCCTGTCGGAGCATCGTCACGGCATCCTCGCAACGTCACATCCGTCGGCCGCCATCGTAGCAACAGATGCTTCCAGCGAGTGGCTTTGCGGCACCGGCACGCCCGCCGGTGAGCGGCCTTGCATCCTTGTGCTTGCAGAAGCATGGTTGTTGGTGGATGTGGCTCCAGTTTGCAGAAGCCTTGGCGGTGGCTCGTGCTTGCGCAACATTGGGGTTCCCCGCTGGATAGAGACAAGGGGAGAGAAGAGAGGAAAGGGAATCAGGGATGGGGAGAAGGGGTGGCTGAGGAGATATAAGGTCGAGGAGGAACAGCGGTGTGTGTGTGCCAGATGACACGCCTCGTTCGCGCGAGACACTTGGTAGAATATGTCTACAGCCGCTTGAAATCGCTTGATGCTTGATTCTCGATGGGCATGCATTCTTTTTTAAGTTGGATTTGCATATGTTTGTGTTTTTGACACCCAATGAAGTACGAAAGTGGTTTTTCTACACCCCAGCTCAGCGCACCCACTGTGACACCCCAAAATTTTGACCTTGTTTTATTAATTAAATTTTTTACCAGGAAATAAAAAATTTCCATTTGTCTAGATTTATCTTTTGATATTATGGGTTTTTACCTCAAGTGGAACTTTCCAAAAGTATTATGGGACTTATATGCTCTCTCTATAAAACAATTCTTATTCAGTGGATTTAATTGCAAGATCTGCCTTTCCCTGAACTTTATTCTTTTAAATGATCTTTCACAAGTTTTGGAGCCTATTTTGCACTGCAACCACTTAATAAATACTTTTAAAAATTCCACCAAAATTTGGGGATGTCATGTGAGGTTTCCACATCACTTTTATGCAAAAATATTTGTTGGTTATTGGAGATTTTGAGCTCTACGTCAACTTTTCAAATCTGGTCTAGTAGGCATTTTTGCACTACTACCTATTTAAATATTTCTTTAAAAATTCTTCCAAGTGTTTGGAGATGTCAGTAGATGCATATAATTAAACTTTATGCTAAAACCCAGTGATGTTCTTTGGAAGTTTTGAGTGAAACAACCTCTTTTTCATTCTGGTCCAGTTTTGTGATTTGTACTGCAACCCTACTTTATTTTGCTCTAGTGACCCTGAGCTTTTTCCTGCTTGTAGCCCTCCCTGCAAAACCCTTAGGTCCAAGTGTATGGACCCATTGGAGGATTTTTAGTGCGTGCATTGAGACCTCTTTCTTTCTATCCAAAACTGTAGTTTTGTAAAACTTGCACTAGCAAGTTTCTGGTTTTGCCCAAATGACCTTGCCATCATCTCCTACATCTAGAGAGACCCTGATCTGGAGATTTTGGCCACCCCAAGAGTTGCCTAGATGCACTTGGCATTCTGTCGAACACTTGGCGTGCACAGTCAGTTTTGGGCATGTTTCCTAGTTTGCACTATGATCTTGTTCCACTGACCCAGCAACCATGTCCACTAAGCTCCTAGCTTTCCCTTTCCTAGCCCTGTTAGTTGCCAGCCTCCCCCTCGCGCTCTAGGCTGTCCTGGCATTTCGTCGAGCATGTCCCGTGCGCGCTCTGCTCTGGGCGCGCCCAGAGCGCACGTTTTTCACGCGCGCGCACCGAGCCGCCGCGCCGCACTGCCGCCCTCGTCGCGTCCCTTCCCTGGCCCCTGCAGAACCGCACTAAGCTCGCCCACTCTCCACGCCACCCCTGGCGCCCTACAGCGCCGCTGGCAGAGCTTTTGGCGGCACGCCGGCGTCGGCAGCGAGCCTCTGCCATGGTCGGCGCCGCCCAATCCACACCAGCGCGCCAGCTGCCCCAGTGAGCAGCTCAAGCTTATCCTGAAGCTCGTCGGCACGCGCTCGTCGCCGCCACGTCGCCCTGCAGCTACAGCACCGCGGTCGCCGGCGTTCTTATCCACGGCCGCCACGGGACCAGCCTCGAGCGCCTATAAAAGGAGACCCCGAGCCCCTCCGAGCGCTCAGGCGACCTCCAGCCTTCCCCCTAGAGCTCCCCAAGCAGTGGATTGACCAGACAAGGCCATCTTCCCCAACTCCGGCCGGTTCGGCCGCCGCTGCCTTCTGGTGCCATTCGTCGCAACGAGACACCCCCTCGCCCATCCAGCGCCACCAACCACTTCCCCTCGTCCTTGCGGAGCTGCCCAGCGCCTCAGCCTCGATCAAAAACCACCGAAGCCCAAAAACCACTTCACTCCCGTAGCCCCCTCCGCCGCGGAGCTCACCGCCGGCGACTCCTCCCATCACCGTCGACCCAGCGACCACCGAGAGGACCGCCCCGGTCTGGCGGATTCATCCCTGCCCTCAGGTGCCCTCGAGGAGCCGCCGTTCGTCGCCGGCGATCGCCGGAGTCCCGCTCCCGTTCGGGCAGAGGAGAGGAGGGAGAGGGGAGAATGGTCAAACCTGACCAGTGGGCCCTCTGGACCCACTGTCAGTGACCCCCGCGCCACCCACGCTGGCTTGAGTGGTCGCATAAACGCCTGAGTACATTTTCTATGCTGCGAAAGCGTATTCTCCCCCGAGACGTTTTCTTTTTCTGTTTTATTTAAAAAAACACAGATTTGACCAAACTTTGACTGGCTATATCTTTTAAAATAAAACTCCAAATGAGTTGATTCTTTTTCCTACCTCTCTCAAATTTCATCTAGTTTATTTTAAGATTTATTTCAAAAATATTTGGGACAACTTTTTGTACTGTGTTTGAACTATTTGTTATTTGAATATTTTTCAAAATAGGAAATGGAGAGAAGAGAAAGCTTTCAAAAGTGCACCCTTTGCATACTCTTGAAGGCAAGCATTTCTGAACTCTGGCATAATATTTTGTGTGGTGTTTTGATACGGTTACAACACCACCTTGACTTGGAGCATACGTTAATTCTATGTAACGATAAAGTCACACGCATGAGTGCATACTGGAGATACCTTGCTGTTTTTAAATGATATGATGGTGATAATGATCATCCTCGTGAGCTCCTCATGCATACCGGAAGGAAGCCGGGAAAGTCGTGGTCGTGGGTAGACACGAGCTTGTCCCTAGTTCCTCGTCGGGACGAGTGTGTCCGGTATGGCATGATGAGTTTTGATGAGCGATGACTCTGTCTGTCTTTGGAAATATTTTGGTTATGCTAATTATTCGGAGAACACTTGGACCTCCTGAGTCGGTCGTAGGTTGAGTCGTGTTCAGTAATCCTTCCCCTACCTGTTTTGTGCTACCACTTGTCCCTGCCGTAGGTAGGGTACGGTTCAGTAAGTTGTCAACCCCTTACCAAAGCACACACCGTACAGAGAGGCCATGGTGGAAGATACCGGAGGCCTCCGGTAGGCATGCCACCTGGTCCGGGGGCATGGGTGTTTCCGGTTGGGACCGAGAGGGGGTCGACCCCTTAGAGCGCGCATATATAAATTTAATCCCATGCTACGTCGAGGTTGTAGCCTCCCCACTTAGAGTTTGGCTCGACAGGTGTTGTGGGTGATTCCAGACACCGGTAAGTTAAGCTGGTGTGTGCAGGTCAGGCATGTTTTCAATCAAAAGGCCGTAGGCGGAATTAGTCCCGATGGACTAAATAAATCCGTTACTCGTGGGAAAAGAGTACACCCTCTGCAGAGGTCATATCTTTTTGGATAGCCATGTCCATGTGTAAGGACTACAGTCTGAGATGGGTCTCTTGACGGTTTTTGGATGGAGACACGGATAAGCTGGATCATAGTAACGGTATTCGGATGGAGAAACGGCTAGACTAGATTTTGTTTATGACCTATGACATATGAGGATTATATTTATTACTATTATGGACTAACCATCTACATTATTTGAATTATTGAGTATTCCTGGGACGGTTCTACCTCCTGGATATTCACTGTGATTACTCTTTATGAGCCCTTAATGTGGTGTCGCTCAGAAGCCCGACTGCGGCATGTTTGTTATTTATCCTTTATAAGCCCTTTATGTGGTGTTGCTCAGATGCCCGACTGCGGCATGTTTTGTTATTTATCCTTTATAAGCCCTTCATGTGGTGTTGCTCAGACGCCCGACCGCGGCATACTTGTTATTTAATTATCCTTTATAAGCCCTTTATGTGGTGTCGCTCAGACGCCCGACTGCGGCATTGTTAATTTATTTGCACCCTTCCGAGGAGTCATTTCAGACACTCGATCAGTGCACCCTTTTCCTACTCCAGTATTGCATGTTCATATTTCTTCCCGCAAGCGTGCATCACGGATTTCGTTTATTTTGTGACAGACGTTATCATCGTAAAAAAATATTTTTCGGAGCATGTTTTGGATATATTATACCCGTGTTCTTAATGTTTGCGAGTACATTCAAACGTACTCACTGGCTTGTCCCTGGCTATTGTCTTGGCCAGATTTCGCGCATGGAGATAGCATTGCGATGACAGCCCCGGAACCCATGCAGAAGTGATAGCAGCCTCGCGAAGATAGGAGTTATCCTGGTCAGCTGTTCTTGTGGGAAATGGAGTCCCAAAGTGTTGTACTCCTAGACCACAAATGGTCTTGTACTACATATTTTGTACCTTGCTTGGAATTCTTGTACCAAGTTGGTGCCTCATCAGCTAACAGTAATCCTGGGGCTGGTGAGCACAAAGGCCGTTTTTCGGGGATATTTATATTCCGAAAATCCGGTCGTGACAGACTTGGTATCAGAGCAAGGGTGACCATTGGCTAATCCTATCTTAGCCAGATCAATAAACCTAGGTTAACCAAACCACCAGACCTTAACCTAACCCTGGCCAAGCTTCTCGTGTAAGATAGCCCCACAGTGACCCGACGCCTTTCGGCAGACGGTGCCCAACCTATCAGCCTAGCCCGTCGATTACGCGCCAGTGACCGATACCTAACACGTCTCATTCGCAAGCGTGCGAAGGAAGACTCCGTCCCCTTTTCCTATAAAAAGGGCACGCTAGCCTCAACCCAGCACAGCACAGCCTCTTTTCCAAACCAAGCCACGATGCCTGGCCCCATTGTTCACAATGAGACCACAGCAACCAACCTGGGAGGTTTTGTGACCATGCTCGCAAACCTCACCCGCCGTGCCTATGCATTAGAAGAGCCTCCTGAATATGTTGTGTACCAAGGACCCATGTACGGTGAGAGCCGTCAGTACTGGGCCACTGTGCACATCTATGGTAGGGGTCTGTCGCCAGAACGCCCCTACAGGTTCACTGGAAGGACAACTTCCTTTGAGCCACAAGCCATCCAACTGGCAGCCCGAGAAGCTATAGTTCAACTCCGGCACTTGTCGCCCAGAGTGAATTGTCGCTCGTTCTACTACTACCCCAGTCGTGACGGGTATGGTAGGCCGCCCCTGGTTGCCAACGGAGATCACGAGACAGATCCTGCACTGTTGCATCTGGTGCGCTATGTAAGTGTACTAGAGCAACTGTTTGATCAAGTCACCCTTGATCTGATCGCAGCTCGAGGAGAGCTGGTTCGCCGAGTCCCGGCGAGAGGAGAAACGGAGCCCGACGCCGACAACCCAGTCGTGCTGTTCGGACACCCGATCGATCCCTTGAGGTCTGCCCCAGCCATCAACCAGAGTGCTTTGGTGTCCCCAGAAGCGCTTCGTCGCCTTTTGGGAACCCGTTCCAACGGGATTGTGGCCAGCAACCCCCGCGATGGTCATCACCACTACCCTGACCCTCCAGCCCCTCAACCTCAACCAACAAATCCCGACAGTGAGACCCGTGGAGAAACCCCGGCGTCCACCAGGCCAGCCCACTTGGACATTAACGAAGTAGACTAAGTCGCTCGAGTAGTATCGAGCCTCAGTTTTCCTACGCTTTGTAATGGTGTGATCTTGTATCGCTTTTATTAAATGCTGTCGGCTTGAGCGTCCCTATTTTTTTTGGGAGTAGTAACTATGCATATGTACGTTGGCGTACAGTTGCGTTTTTTTTATATCGGGCGTAGCTACCAAGACCAACCCCGACGGCACCCACAGCAATGCGTCACATTTATGTGATATGTATATATGTGGCATTGACCCAAGAACAGGATCGACAACCAGTTACCCTTCACCACGGTAGATAACCCAGCCCCAATGCTATATAAAGGCCACCTCGTGACCTTGCCAAGTACCCCTCACCTTGTGCACAACGCTCACAGCCATTTCTTTGCCATGCCGACCCCCAGTATTTATCTGAGAACCCCAGACGCAACCCCGGGTAGTTTTGTTAAATTATTGTGGGATTTTTACCTGCAGTACCATGAGTGCCACCCATCCACCCCAGTACGAGTTGCTCAAATCGAGGATCACCCCATCCACCTCGAAGTATTGGGCAGTGGTGCACATCCCTCCCGCATACCCAAACCAAGACCCAACGAAAATTTCCTTCGTGGGGAAATCCATGCCGACTCCGCATATGGCCATAGAAGCTGCTGCGTACGAGGCGCTCGCTCGTCTTCGATTCGCGGTGCCCTATGCCGGCGAACGAGGATATTATTATTTTCCGAGTCGTGCAGCACCCGGAGAAGTTGCATCTTTTCCCGGTGGACGAATTGAGAGAGATCCAGTACTGGCCAACCTTGCCCAGCACGTTATTGCTCAGGAGCGTTTGACTCAGCGGGTGATGGGTTATCTCCAGAGCCTCGCTGATTTAAATCCTCGGATCGTTATTGGCAGACCACTGAGGCCTGACCAGGAGAGGCGCATCCATCGACTGGTCAACCCGCTTCCCCCGATAGAAGAAGAGTGTGCCCCAGTACCAGAGGCGTTTTCTCAGGACCCTGTCTTTCTGCCGTTTTCTTTGTGAACGTCGCCGCTGTATTTATTATCCCAGTATTTATTTTATGCTGTAACTTGTTCGTGGTATCCAAAATTTGTGCGATGGATCCGATTTTTGGTTTCATTTATGTGAGCAGTTTTACTGCTGTTATTTTTGTTTTAACTGATTTTATTTTCGCTCGCGATAAATTTGGTAGTGAGATTTTCTTTCCCCCGAGTTGCTGCAACGTATATATCTTCACGACATAGATTTTTATTCGCACAGCACCGTAACAGCAGACTCACAACCACAACCACTCGACCCCGTACGCTTATTACAAATCCTCGTGCACGTTTTTGGCGCCTAACTGATCACACCCGAGGACACCACAGTCTCGGTAAGAGAGATTTGTGAGAAATCTTTAGGGCGCGAGTTGCCCCAGCACACCGACGGCAGTCAGCACTCGAAGCCGCACCTAATCCTCATGATCGTCGCCACCGCGAAGAGCTAACACTCGAGCGGCAGCATCACGACGATCGTCAAGGATCATCGCGCACAGGAGCACGGAGAGCCCCAGCAGCACCGCCAAACCTCCACACACCAGGACCACGTACCAGTCCGGCATCGCCTCCGCCATTAGAGCCTCGTCCCGAGCTCCTGCTAGCAGCAATGGAGGAGAAGGAAGGAGAAGTAGAAGCAAGGCCAGGTGTGAGGAAGAAGAGAGGAGCACCGCGATCGTTTTATAGCTCGAGATCGGTGTACGGTGGGCGAGGTCCACCAGCGCCACTCGTCGCTCGATCGCCGGTGTTCGGAGGTGAGTCCGCGAGCAATGCCGACAGTGCACTGGCCCGCGAGGTGAGTGCACGCTGCACCGGCAGCTAGCACGCCGCGCACTACCGCAGTACGGCCTAGATTCCCTACGCGCTAGGCGTCGCCGGTGGAGGAAGCGTGGGAGAGCACGCGGGAGAGAAGAGAGAACCAGAGGTAGAAGAAGAGGTCGACAGTGGGCCCCGGGTCCACCTGTCAGCCAGAGGGAGCACTGTGCTCTCGGGTGCGACCAGCGTGTTTTAGTAATTTAGAAATTTATTCTGAATTACTGTAGAAATATCTCGTTTTCCCCGACCTTGGATTTTACACGCAACGCCAGTTTACCACACTGTGGTTTTCCACCACTAATTGCCTTCTCACTGCAGCCATTTTTTTTATTGCACAGTTGAATGATTTCTTTTGGTAAGTGAAATGTTCGTTCAAAACAGCTTTCAACAAATCTCGAGGACGAGATTTTTCTTAAGGGGGGTGGTGTTGTGACACCCCAAAATTTTGACCTTGTTTTATTAATTAAAATTTTTACCAGGAAATAAAAATTTTCCATTTGTCTAGATTTATCTTTTGATATTATGGGTTTTTACCTCAAGTGGAACTTTCCAAAAGTATTATGGGACTTATATGCTCTCTCTATAAAACAATTCCTATTCAGTGGATTTAATTGCAAGATTTGCCTTTCCCTGAACTTTATTCTTTTAAATGATCTTTCACAAGTTTTGGAGCCTGTTTTGCACTGCAACCACTTAATAAATACTTTTAAAAATTCCACCAAAATTAGGGGATGTCATGTGAGGTTTCCACATCACTTTTATGCAGAAATATTTGTTGGTTATTGGAGATTTTGAGCTCTACGTCAACTTTTCAAATCTGGTCCAGTAGGCATTTTTGCACTACTACCTATTTAAATATTTCTTTAAAAATTCTTCCAAGTGTTTGGAGATGTCAGTAGATGCATATAATTAAACTTTATGCTAAAACCCAGTGATGTTCTTTGGAAGTTTTGAGTGAAACAACCTCTTTTTCATTCTGGTCCAGTTTTGTGATTTGTACTGCAACCCTACTTTATTTTGCTCTAGTGACCCTGAGCTTTTTCCTTCTTGTAGCCCTCCCTGCAAAACCCTTAGGTCCAAGTGTATGGACCCATTGGAGGATTTTTAGTGCATGCATTGAGACCTCTTTCTTTCTGTCCAAAACTGTAGTTTTGTAAAACTTGCACTAGCAAGTTTCTGGTTTTGCCCAAATGACCTTGCCATCATCTCCTACATCTAGAGAGACCCTGATCTGGAGATTTTGGCCACCCCAAGAGTTGCCTAGATGCACTTGGCATTCTGTCGAACACTTGGCGTGCACAGTCAGTTTTGGGCATGTTTCCTAGTTTGCACTATGATCTTGTTCCACTGACCCAGCAACCATGTCCACTAAGCTCCTAGCTTTCCCTTTCCTAGCCCTGTTAGTTGCCAGCCTCCCCCTCGCGCTCTAGGCTGTCCTGGCATTTCGTCGAGCATGTCCCGTGCGCGCTCTGCTCTGGGCGCGCCCAGAGCGCACGTTTTTCACGCGCGCGCACCGAGCCGCCGCGCCGCACTGCCGCCCTCGTCGCGTCCCTTCCCTGGCCCCTGCAGAACCGCACTAAGCTCGCCCACTCTCCACGCCACCCCTGGCGCCCTACAGCGCCGCTGGCAGAGCTTTTGGCGGCACGCCGGCGTCGGCAGCGAGCCTCTGCCATGGTCAGCGCCGCCCAATCCACACCAGCGCGCCAGCTGCCCCAGTGAGCAGCTCAAGCTTATCCTGAAGCTCGTCGGCACGCGCTCGTCGCCGCCACGTCGCCCTGCAGCTACAGCACCGCGGTCGCCGGCGTTCTTATCCACGGCCGCCACGGGACCAGCCTCGAGCGCCTATAAAAGGAGACCCCGAGCCCCTCCGAGCGCTCAGGCGACCTCCAGCCTTCCCCCTAGAGCTCCCCAAGCAGTGGATTGACCGGACAAGGCCATCTTCCCCAACTCCGGCTGGTTCGGCCGCCGCTGCCTTCTGGTGCCATTCGTCGCAACGAGACGCCCCCTCGCCCATCCAGCGCCACCAACCACTTCCCCTCGTCCTTGCGGAGCTGCCCAGCGCCTCAGCCTCGATCAAAAACCACCGAAGCCCAAAAACCACTTCACTCCCGTAGCCCCCTCCGCCGCGGAGCTCGCCGCCGGCGACTCCTCCCATCACCGTCGACCCAGCGACCACCGAGAGGACCGCCCCGGTCTGGCGGATTCATCCCTGCCCTCAGGTGCCCTCGAGGAGCCGCCGTTCGTCGCCGGCGATCGCCGGAGTCCCGCTCCCGTTCGGGCAGAGGAGAGGAGGGAGAGGGGAGAATGGTCAAACCTGACCAGTGGGCCCTCTGGACCCACTGTCAGTGACCCCCGCGCCACCCACGCTGGCTTGAGTGGTCGCGTAAACGCCTGAGTACGTTTTCTATGCTGCGAAAGCGTATTCTCCCCCGAGACGTTTTCTTTTTCTGTTTTATTTAAAAAAACAGAGATTTGACCAAACTTTGACTGGCTATATCTTTTAAAATAAAACTCCAAATGAGTTGATTCTTTTTCCTACCTCTCTCAAATTTCATCTAGTTTATTTTAAGATTTATTTCAAAAATATTTGGGACAACTTTTTGTACTGTGTTTGAATTATTTGTTATTTGAATATTTTTCAAAATAGGAAATGGAGAGAAGAGAAAGCTTTCAAAAGTGCACCCTTTGCATACTCTTGAAGGCAAGCATTTCTGAACTCTGGCATAATATTTTGTGTGGTGTTTTGATACGGTTACAACACCACCTTGACTTGGAGCATACGTTAATTCTATGTAACGATAAAGTCACACGCATGAGTGCATACTGGAGATACCTTGCTGTTATTAAATGATATGATGGTGATAATGATCATCCTCGTGAGCTCCTCATGCATACCGGAAGGAAGCGGGGAAAGTCGTGGTCGTGGGTAGACACGAGCTTGTCCCTAGTTCCTCGTCGGGACGAGTGTGTCCGGTATGGCATGATGAGTTTTGATGAGCGATGACTCTGTCTGTCTTTGGAAATATTTTGGTTATGCTAATTATTCGGAGAACACTTGGACCTCCTGAGTCGGTCGTAGGTCGAGTCGTGTTCAGTAATCCTTCCCTTACCTGTTTTGTGCTACCACTTGTCCCTGCCGTAGGTAGGGTACGGTTCAGTAAGTTGTCAACCCCTTACCAAAGCACACACCGTACAGAGAGGCCATGGTGGAAGATACCGGAGGCCTCCGGTAGGCATGCCACCTGGTCCGGGGGCATGGGTGTTTCCGGTTGGGACCGAGAGGGGGGCACCCCTTAGAGCGCGCGTATATAAATTTAATCCCATGCTACGTCGAGGTTGTAGCCTCCCCACTTAGAGTTTGGCTCGACTGGTGTTGTGGGTGATTCCAGACACCGGTAAGTTAAGCTGGTGTGTGCAGGTCAGGCGTGTTTTCAATCAAAAGGCCGTAGGCAGAATTAGTCCCGATGGACTAAATAAATCCGTTACTCGTGGGAAAAGAGTACACCCTCTGCAGAGGTCATATCTTTTTGGATAGCCATGTCCATGTGTAAGGACTACAGTCTGAGATGGGTCTAGTGACGGTTTTTGGATGGAGACACGGATAAGCTGGATCATAGTAACGTATTCGGATGGAGAAACGGCTAGACTAGATTTTGTTTATGACCTGTGACATATGAGGATTATATTTATTACTATTATGGACTAACCATCTACATTATTTGAATTATTGAGTATTCCTGGGACGGTTCTACCTCCTGGATATTCACTGTGATTACTCTTTATGAGCGCTTTATGTGGTGTCGCTCAGACGCCCGACTGCGGCATGCTTGTTATTTATCCTTTATAAGCCCTTTATGTGGTGTCGCTCAGACGCCCGACTGCGACATGTTTTGTTATTTATCCTTTATAAGCCCTTCATGTGGTGTCGCTCAGATGCCCGACTGCGGCATACTTGTTATTTAATTATCCTTTATAAGCCCTTTATGTGGTGTCGCTCAGACGCCCGACTGCGGTATTGTTAATTTATTTGCACCCTTTCGAGGAGTCATTTCAGACACTCGATCAGTGCACCCTTTTCCTACTCCAGTATTGCATGTTCATATTTCTTCCCGCAAGCGTGCATCACGGATTTCGTTTATTTTGTGACAGACGTTATCATCGTAAAAAATATTTTTCGGAGCATGTTTTGGATATATTATACCCGTGTTCTTAATGTTTGCGAGTACATTCAAACGTACTCACTGGCTTGTCCCTGGCTATTTTCTTGGCCAGATTTCGCGCATGGAGATAGCATTGCGATGACAGCCCCGGAACCCATGCAGAAGTGATAGCAGCCTCGCGAAGATAGGAGTTATCCTGGTCAGCTGTTCTTGTGGGAAATGGAGTCCCATAGACGCAGATGTACCTCAAACCGCTTCCGCCATCAACCACTAGAAACCAAGTGTTGTACTCCTAGACCACAAATGGTCTTGTACTACATATTTTGTACCTTTCTTGGAATTCTTGTACCAAGTTGGTGCCTCATCAGCTAACAGTAATCCTGGGGCTGGTGAGCACAAAGGCCGTTTTTCGGGGATATTTATATTCCGAAAATCCGGTCGTGACACCCACGGTGCACCCACACAATAAAACATAGCAAAACATTTCAAAAAAATTATAAAACTTTGTGGGAATTATCAACAAATGTTATGGGCACTTGCAAAGTTTGGTGGTCAAATAACATTCGAGGAGATTTGTACAAAAAAGACAAAATCATTAAAAATTAATCAAAATGTAAGTGCATTATTTGAGAGCCGCTGATCCCGATTTATACGTGTGCATAATAAATCATCGACGTGAAAACATAGGCATTTACATATTATGGCCAAAGAGTCTTTAGTTGTTCTCGATAAAGTTGTTGTTCCGAATGAGGAAAAAGATGCCATAATTGATGTCTCTAAAGATGGTTATGTTGAAGGTTATACGGGGAACATGGCAACCACCTTAAACATCCTTTTGACCCAAACATTGCTGATATGGAGAAATAAGAACAATTGCATCCACTACGATATTTTTATTATCTAATGTCAATGCAATAATTAATCTGCTGGTGTGGTATGCTTTGTCACTAGGCATCGACAAGCTGATCTACAACATCGTACTCAAGTTTGTCGGATAAAAACATGATGTATATAGCAATGCTCTTAATTTAATACAATTTTTTTGCTTTCTAAATTACTCCAAAGAAAAACATGATACTCTAGCATGCAAACAACACATATACTTATGTCCAGCGTAATTAAATTTATTTATAAGAAACTACATATGCTCTATTTATAAGTATACATGCAAGCAAGCAATTCTGATGGCAATCTCGAGTCATGGATACTAAGAAACAAAGAAGGAAAAGGGATAGAGAGCGGTATGCACGAATGCCCAATGAGAAAATTAGGAAAAACTGACAAAGCGTTGTGAAGCCTGTCAACTAAAAAGAGAATTAAATATTCACCCCAATTGCAAAAAAAATACACACAAAGGAGGAACAAATATGCAAACATGAAGTCAACACAGAAGATTGAAAAGTGTGCATGGGAAAGTCAAAAATACACAAATATGCAACCAGAACAAAAGAAAGCTAGAATAGAGCTAATTACAGCTAACCGTGAATTGAGACATCATATTGAAGTCAGACGAAAAACATGATGTGTGCTCTTACTTCAAAAATCCTTTGAATTAGTAACTGAACTCTTTAAGAACGTGCTTTAAATTCAAGAAAAAATGCAATCGACCGTGCACCCTTCTCTCCACAACCACTGCCCGTCCAACCCGTAGCAATGCCCGGGCATGTTTCCTAGTGGAATCTTAAATGAGAACAGTTGTTCTTCAGGTTTAAGCACTTGTTCTACATGAACAGAGTACAGTAAGACGCAAGCATATAGTACTTAAAATAAAATGAGCTCATAGACCATACCACATTCTTCGTTCCGGACCAGTAAAGAACAAGGCGTTCCCAGTCATCGTCCAGTAAATGTGTCTCAGGAGAACGTAAGGGAATTTGATGAGTTTCTTTGCCAGTGAAGTACGTTTTCTTCAGGTAATTCCGATACCGCCACCAAGCATTCTTGAAGATAGCAGAGGTATTAGCACATGTTACCTCATCCTAAGTTTCCAAATCGGTCCTTCTCTATAGAGAAAAATGGGAAAATTTGTTGTATTATAACCATCATGGGCGTAGAATGTATGGGACAAAGCAAAGTAATTGCCATGAATAACATTACTTACACATAACTCCTGGACAAACACCTCCAACTGGCATTTTCCTTCATCTTCATTATAATATTTCCATGATGGGAAGATACGCACATAGGATTTAACAACATCAAATGCGATAGATGCTAAACTATGAATGGCTGGTTGTGCGTCCTCCACAGGAATAGGTGTACTAACTGGTGGAGTTGGGGTTCGCTGTGGTAGTACTGGCGCTTTGGGCACTGGAGCTGCATTACTAACTGCTCTTGTTTGGGAGCTCTATGGTGGAGATGGTGTTGTGTCAACAGGAAGTGGGTTACTATCTGCTGGGGTTGGGGTTAGATTGGGTGAAGCTTGTTCTCTGTCCATCGCAGTAGGGGTAAAATCCATGAGAGTCTGGGTTATGTGTGGTAGGGCTGGTTCTCGTGCATGTACAACCGGGGTGCTATCTCCACCAAGAGGTAGCACTATTTTATTTGAAGACCGTGTTTTTACTCCGCTAGATACTGCCATTACCCGCTCCAATTCAAATGGCTGATAAACAGGAAACATAACTGAATGTACAGACATTGTATGAGAGACAGATGCAATAGATAGTGTGGGAAAAAGAGGGCATTAAATAATTGACATGTATATTGTTTAACTAAAACGGATAACATGACATAATTTCACATATATGATGTCTATCTAAACTGGATGTCATAGCATAACATAATTCAAAGATATGATGACTAACTAAATAGGACCGCATGACATAATTCACATACATGTTATCTAAGTAACCAGGATTGCATGATTTAATTCACATATGTGATTTATATGCTAAGCGGAGGGCATTCACATATATGATGTCTGAACTAAGAACATGGTGTTGAATATTGTGTATATGATGTCTAAACTATGCAATGCAAGACACCATATGCATGATATGAGCAGTAGAACCGTGCCAAGTTAGAGCATACACCTCGGTGGGGGAATAGGACTGGTCATCTGTCTCTGAATCCATCTCTGAGGAGCTATCGGGACCCAGCAAGAGATCTGCTTCGACAGGTAGCACTGTCTGCTTTGAAGGCCTTGTTTTCACTCCAGATTTTTCCATCACCCACTCAAATGGCTGATTCACAGGAAGAGTAGTTTAATGTACAAACATTGTCGACAAATGGAAATTTAATGAAGAAAAGGATGGGCTAGATATCATTCAAATATATGATGCCTGGTTAAACAGGATGGCATTGCATAATTCCCATATATGATATTGAAACTAAACAGGTGGCATTACAGAACATGTCTAAACTAAGCAGATGACATATATGATGTCGAAAGTAGGCACTGCAAGGCAACATATGCATGATATGACTAACATCATCATGCTTAGAGCAAACACCTTGGGGGGAATAGGAGTGGTCAGCTGCGTATGAATCCGCCTCAGAACAGATATCTTCCTCTGGATTACAATCTGGAGAGGGGGGAGGGTTTGCCATTGAACCTACCATGGAGCGATGTGTGCATGACATTGTATTACCGCGCAAAACTCTTCTCTTTTTCTCTACATGTCCAGCATGACTGGGTACAATATCTGACATGCACACAAAAAAATATACTGAGATTATGTAAGGAGAGCATGCA
Organism: Triticum aestivum; assembly: GCF_018294505.1. NCBI lineage: Eukaryota > Viridiplantae > Streptophyta > Magnoliopsida > Poales > Poaceae > Triticum > Triticum aestivum. The sequence goes on along the minus strand of NC_057805.1, from coordinate 460,497,607 downwards.
GAAATCTAGAGTAATGGTAACGATCTAGAGTAATGGTGGCAACCAGTGGATGTGTCGTGGAATTGTCACGGTAGATGTCCTTAGTGTCAGGACTTAGTCGCGAGGCCAGCGCATCTATGTGGTAGCTTGAGAGGGGTTGATTGGGATGAGAGACGCAGGGCGGTTCAACGCACAAGACAAGGGTTTAGACAGCTTCGGGCCCCGGGAAACATCATCCGGTAATAGCCCTACATGCTGTTTGAGGCTAGGTCTCATTATGCTCATGAGAGAGTCGCCGGTAAGCCGGCTCTTTGTGTCTAGCCTTAGAGATTGTTTCTTGTTGCTTGTCCCTCTTTGGGGTGCCCTGCCCCTCCTTATATAAGTTAGAGGGGCGGGTTACATGTGGAGTCCTAGTAGGACTAGGACTAGTCTATCTTCTCTTACAAGTTAATTACAAGTCCGGGTCTTGTTTCCTTGTAAAGGAAATATTCGTCATCCCTTTCCTCTTAATCCGGCCCATCATAACATGAGCCGGCCTTCTGGGCTTTGAGCCTTGTTGTCCATCTGACCCGCCCGCCGGGTTACTAATGAGTCGCCAAGATCGGGCAGGTTATCTGTGAATCGCCAAGCTCCGGGCGGGTCACCAGTGAGTCGCCAATTCCGGCCGGGTCATACCGCGGGATATATCCCCGACATTAGCCCCCAGTTTAATTTGGATTTATCCATGTTAAACTAATCCTGTAAAATAAACACAAGAACAAACTTGATAGGTTGTGCTCCGGGTTAAATTTTGTAAGCCGGCACCTGATCATCTTTAAATCCTTGTCATTTCTTTCTTGATACATGCCCATGAACTCATAGAAAATCTCCTTTAGTAGATATGTTCAAACTTTGTGAATGCAAAAAATCCAGATACTTCTTTTGAGAAATCCGGGTCAATAGGCCAGCTTCAGAGTCAATTTGCTGGCATTGGTCTCTTGTAGAGAAATATTGTAAGAAACAATCCACTTGAATCGGCTTTCAATGCTCTGACTTGACAAAAATATTGGTCTTCAAATATTCAACTTATATTCATCCGGCTTAAAGATATAAAACTTGCCGGTTTATGAGTACCAAAATTGCCGGGTTATAAATAGATGATGCCAAGTCATAATTGTCGCCGACGCCGGTTTATGATTGTTAATGATGCCGGTTTACAGACACAGGGTCACAATGATTGGTGACACCGGATCAATCTGGTTTTGCTCAAAACAGAGAAATTGAAGATATTTCTTTGATAATAATATAATACCTGTAGCCCCCAAGTCTTGAGCAGAACAAAGCGATGGCTTAAGACTTGCTTCAATATGAATACTGCCACTTTGAAGAAATCCATGTTGTTCATCCCAATCACTAACAAAAACTGAATATTCCATATTATGTAGCCCCCAAGTGCCGGGTTGTCATGCTTGCAGCAACCTGGGACTTGTAATTGCCTGATTCTCAAAAACTTCAACCAGTGTAGCCCCCAAGGGCCGGGTCATTATGCAATAATGAGCAGGGACTTCATAAATATGATCATGTAAATTCGAACAGCAATGTGTAGCCCCCAAGGGCCGGCTTAGTAAGATAATACTGAGCTGGGACTTTTCATTGAAAATAATCATATGATGTAACCCTCACCATGGGGCTTGAACCCACGTCCACAAGGTTAAGAGCTTTGTGCTTTACCAACTAAACAGTGGATCCTTCAATATAATGGATTAAGACTTATGTACCTTGAATTGTTGACAGGAGCAATTGGTAGCCCCCAAGGGCCGGTTTATCATAATATGATGAGTCGGGTCTTCAACAAGGCCAATAAAAAGTAATCTTGCATTAGCCCCCAAGTGCCATGGTGCATGCTGGCAGTGACACGGGACTTGCACATTTGATGTAATCTCAATTTGAATAATGTAGCCCCCAAGTGCCGGGTTGTAAGCCTGCAGCGACTCGGGACTATTCCTTCCATTGTAGAATAAATCATATCCATTGATAAAATAATAGCCATTGCGCTGAAGCGACTTTGAAAACCTCAATCATAATATTAGTTTCCGATAACCATAATAAAAAATCCAGCCATGTTGGCTATTAAAGATCTGACTAACCCGGTTTGAAAACCTCAATCATTCAAATCATAATGAAATCCAACCAAGTTTGGCTATTTAAAGATTCCAAATACCTTATCTGTTGACAAGTAAATTCGGAGTTTAAATACCTGGCGGCTCTTGGCCGATGACGACTTAATGCGCATCCATTGTACTTCAGGATTCAACCCGGCGACTTATAGCCTTTGTAAAAATCAAGAACTGATAACCCTTTTCAAACACCGATTTTGATGATGGGCTTGAACTTTATCATTTATGCAAGCCATAGCTCTGCATGTTCTGCACAAAGTTTAAACAACATATGCCCTGGCGACTTATCGTCAAAAGCCAAGGCGGGTAACCACCCAAATGTAGTCTTATCCTGCACACAAGTAGATCACAAGATCCCTTGGCGGTTTACCGCAGGGCGGGTCATAATATCTCACATATAACCACTGTGATATTGAATTTGTACTGCCGGTTTACATGACCTGTGCAGTAAGGGTGATAACCCGATCCTTAGAAGCCAATGCTTCCACATAGATGATGATTGTCATAAGCTGGCGATTTATCATCGAAAATCAAGCCGGGTTAAATAGCAACCACTCATATACACTTCAGATATGAAAAAAGAGCTTCAAATAAAATCCAAAAATTGTTTGCAAAAAGAGACTTCGAAAAATTTTGAGGCTTCTGATTCGAATACGATCAGAAAACCATCCCAAAGGGGTTAAGCTAAGATTCGAATACGATCATATAGCCCCCAGTGGCTTTGGCGTTGCCGATCAAGAGGGTACCGACAGCTATGTTCTCTTTGGTTCGAATACGACCTATGTTTGAACAGGAAGCCCCCAAATGACCTTGAGAGTTGTTTAACGACGCTGATTCGAATACGATCCACGTCGGTTCCCAAAGGGGGTTGAGCTATGGTTCAAATATGACCAAGAAACTCCCCAATGAGCTCGGCAGTGTGCCGATCAAAAGGGTATCGACAGCTATGTTCTCTTTGGTTCGAATACGACCTATGTTTGAACAGGAAGCCCCCTGGTGATCATGAGAATATTTAACGACTCTGATTCGAATACGATCAGGGTCACACCAAAAGGGTTAAGCTAAATTCAAATACGATCAGCTCCCAATGGTCATTAAAGCAGGGTACCTATATTTGAGTTGTGCTTTGTAACAGACTCTCTTTGGTCCCTTTAATTTTTACTGAGAACTCGAACTTTGCGAGAGATAACCTCTTTTTGAACCGGAAATTTGTAAACCGGATATTAAGAGCTTCAAAGCTTTATAAGATACAAATTTACCTTGAGCCGGACGATTGAACCGGATTTGAGAGCTTCAAAACTTTGCGGGAGAAAGATATCTCTTGAACCGGATTTTAAACCGGAATCTTTATTTGAACCGGCAATTTTCTGACGGCCTTTAAAGTTTCATCAATATGGTAGCAGTCTCCGGAACCGGGTTATCATTCCCTCCAACGACCCGGGGTTCCCGAGTCATGTCACTGTAGCCCCCGAGTCTCAAGATGACTCGAGGAGTTGGCTTGAGATTCTCCATATTTAACCGTGATATAAACCGGCATAACTTGTATATCATTGGTGTTGATAACACGATGTGTATCCACAGAAGGTTAAGGTGACTGCGGCGGGTTATAAATGATCCCGTATGAGCCGTGTCAGCAACTCGGCCAATGGTTCCTTCCAACTGGCTGTCTGAAGTTTAACCAAACTGTAGTGACGGCGACTCGTGCACCTGCCCATTGAACCATCCAGTGCAGACGACGGCTGATAATATATGATAATTTGCCTCCAGTTTGTTGGAAGAAAAACCGGGCTTCCCAAGCAGTGACTTGCTCATATTCAATAATCCGCTCATGCACACAGGTGCAATCCTGGTGTATCGATGTAGACCCGGCCGCAATAGACAGATGGAAAAGACGACTCGAGGCGTCAGAGGCAGCTCAAACAGATGAACCGGCTGCGGCGCTGTAAACCGGCGCGAGCGAGTCAACCATGTTTGTTTTGACGGAGTGAACACATGTCCTGCATCAACAATAGTGCAGACCAAGGCAAAGATAAACTGCTCTTTGACAAAAATACTATGTGTTAAGAACAAACTTGGATGAATATCACCTGATTTGCCCGGGCAACAGATGAGCTGGCCACGGCACTGTAAGCCGGTGCGGACGGGCGAGTCAACCGCAGGGGGTGAATTGGCCGCAGGAGCAGACAGATGAATCGGCCGCGGCATTGTAAGCCGGTGCGGACGCGTGAAGTGTCCTCCTCGTTGTAAGCCGATGCGGACGCGTGAACCGGTCGCGAGGGCGGGCGGGTCGTTTGTGGTGCTGAAATGCGACGCGGACGAGCGAGTCGGCCGGCGCGTTGATGTAATCCGGACCTTGACACACCAGTCCGTGAAGCCACGCGGTACCGCCGAACGTGCCTCCGTGGCATAACACCACTTTGTAACGGATAATTCTCCTGCATACAAAAATACCGTAGAGCAGAGTAGTTGTGCTCATAGTAATTAAAGTATACTAAGAAAATGCATAGGAGAAATAACACCTGATGTGTTCTAGGCTGGAAGTAATCCGCCATGAAGTTAATCACAGGTGAGTCAACCGCAACACTGTAAACCGGTGCGGGCGGGAGAGTCGGCCGCGACATTGTAAGCCGGTGCGGACGGGTGAGTCGGCCGCGAAAGCGGACGGGCGAATCGTCCATAGCATTGTAAAGCGGCGCGCATGGTTGAGTCGGCTGGCGCGTTGATGTAGACTGGACCGCAGGGGCGGCGGTTTGCGCCCACCTATTGAACAGTAAGCGGTCGCAGACGCCGTTGCATGATGATGCTATCGCACACTCCATGGATACGGCATTACACCATCTTTATGATGAATCATTGTCCTGCACATAAAAGTGTATATACCAAAGTGATTATTTTTTGATAAAAACAATATGTGCTAAAAAATAGGTTTAGATGGATATCACCTGATGTTTTGTGACCGAAAGAGGAGCAGAGGCCTGCCCGGCGACTCAGTAGAGGTCGCGGCGGCTTGTGGAGGCATATTGCAGCGGCTGAAACAGTCGGTGACATGTCGCGAGGCCGCAACAGAAAATGGCACGAGGCTCGCTGGTCCACAGGTCAGCTCGTCACGGGGGCAGCCCAGAGGGAACCAACAGAGATGACCCGGTGTTTTGACGCGGCAGGCTGGCTCGCAGGCGTCGTCGGCTCGCCGTGCATCCAGGTTCACGTGAGGATCCATAGTAGGGGCCCGTGCGACAAATTTTCTCGAGAGATCCGTGCGACAAGTTTGGAGCTCGTGGAAGCGACGGATCTGAGAATTCATCGGAAGCTGTAAACCGCAGTAGAAATTATACAGTCTGATGCGTACTGACGATCTGTATTGCTCTTGAACCCACGTGAAGCCATGCCACTTTGGGACTTGTGCCTTTTGTTGTACGTAGTATAAGTGGCACTAATTGTTTTCCTGATTTCTTGGGGCCTGCGCTGATGGACTTGATGCACATCAAGTGTAGTACTACTTGGTGCATATGGACTGCGTTGCTATCACCGCCGCTGAACATTGGTTTTGTATTTTTGTGATGTTTGTTCAGGCGATGTGTGCAGCAGACTGGCCATGATGATTATTGTCGATGTAGTACCCGTCCTTCTTGTGGTCTTCTTCGGACAACCGGATTTTAAATTGTTTCAGGCTCGATCTTTCCTGCACTGAATAAATTGCCTGGTGCTGCAGAGTCCGCCTCGGTCATGGACTCTTGGTGAATATCAGCCGATGTCCAATGATCTCAGGAGACTGCAGCCTCTTGTTCCTATAGGGGGACGTGGCAGCACTAGGAGCGGCCTTCATCAGGCTTGCTGCCGCTCTCGGTTTCCTTGATGCCCTCTACTGCGCCGCCATGGCCTTTATTTTTTTATTGATGCAGTCATCTGTACTGCGGGGAGTCATGGTGGTGGCAAACTGACAGGCATCTGGAGATCTATGGCAATCGGCTTTGGTCCTGAGGATCGCCCGGTCGCCGCCAGAAAATTTTCTTTTGCTCCTGATGTACGCCACCACTACAATTCTGATCTCGATTTTGAAGTTGATGTCGAACCCCGCGCCTATGTGGATAAAGCTGCCCAAGCGCACAAGACACTGGTTTGATGCAGCGACGACAGCTGTTTTTGATGAAGATTGGACCCATCGACATCTGAATCCACGACCGGCTTTCTTCATCCGACCGATCATGAGCCTCTCGATCCTCAGTAAAAGATCCCTTCAAGAACTCATCACCACCGTGCGCAGGCCCCACGGTGGGCGCCAACTGTCGTGGAATTGTCACGGCAGATGTCCTTAGTGTCAGGACTTAGTCGCGAGGCCAGCGCATCTATGTGGTAGCTTGAGAGGGGTTGATTGGGATGAGAGACGCAGGGCGGTTCAACGCACAAGACAAGGGTTTAGACAGCTTCGGGCCCCGGGAAACATCATCCGGTAATAGCCCTACATGCTGTTTGAGGCTAGGTCTCATTATGCTCATGAGAGAGTCGCCGATAAGCCGGCTCTTTGTGTCTAGCCTTAGAGATTGTTTCTTGTTGCTCGTCCCTCTTTGGGGTGCCCTGCCCCTCCTTATATAAGTTAGAGGGGCGGGTCACATGTGGAGTCCTAGTAGGACTAGGACTAGTCTATCTTCTCTTACAAGTTAATTACAAGTCCGGGTCTTGTTTCCTTGTAAAGGAAATATTCGTCATCCCTTTCCTCTTAATCCGGCCCATCATAACATGAGCCGGCCTTCTGGGCTTTGCGCCTTGTTGTCCATCTGACCCGCCCGCCGGGTTACTAATGAGTCGCCAAGATCGGGCAGGTTATCTGTGAATCGCCAAGCTCCGGGCGGGTCACCAGTGAGTCGCCAATTCCGGCTGGGTCATACCGCGGGATATATCCCCGACAGGATGGATCCAAAAATAATGATAGAAGGCTGATGATTGCTTTAATTTAATAAAAAAACAGATGATGATTGCTTTACTATTTGTTTCCCACCCAAGATGAACAACATAGGCATACCCTAGGTGAACTAGATATTAGACAGAGATACTATTCATTGCTGCCTCCATATGTGCCCCACAACTAATTTAGAACTCAAGTTTGAACATCAATTTGGACCTGACTTGGAGTCTAAGAGGTGAACAGGAAAATAAAGTAGAAGGTAATATTAAGCAATGCATAACATAAGCAGAAACAAAAGAGTGCGACCTCTCTTGTGGACCCATGTACTCCTCAGGTTCATCTGCTAAGTTGATGATGGTGATGTCGTTGCGGTGGGTGCCGGCGGTAGGGAAGGAGATCTGAGGCGGCGAAAGACGGTCAGGAGTCGTGATGTCTGGTTTGGTGGATGCTTTTGTCGATGGAGCAGCTCAGGTGAGGTGGACGACGTCGCGGCAGGAGCAGGACAAACCACACAAAGTTTTCTTCGACACCTACCTGTAACTGAAGTAATTCTGTAAGGGCTCATTTGGCTTGCATGATTCTAAAAACGTGGGGATAGGAGGAAAAACACCGGAATAGGATAGGAATGCACATGGGAAACAGAGCATTTGTGAACACAGGATTTCTGTCAACTTGGGTGTTTGGTTCACAGGAAAAGGAGGAGCAGAGGAATGCAAAGAAACATGGCCAAAATAAAGTGAAACCATATGAAAGCGTGTACAGTTAGAATGTTATTCTGCCACTAATGCACTTGGTCTTGTTTTCATGCATAGGATTTTGAAAAGTAGGTCCAGGTGGATGTTTTGCTCCATTCCTTTCAACAAAATGCATGAATAATTGAATAGTAGAGTGCCATAGGAAAATTTCCTATTGCTATATTTTTCCGTTGAACCACAATAGCCCTAATGGATCGACATGAACGTAGAGTAATAAGTGATGCGACAAGTGTACAACCTCTTTGCTGTAGCCGTGTCGACCTCAGCATCATTGGGTTGGTCGCTGAAGAAGTTGAGGTAGAGGTGGCTGTCGGAGGTGTGGAGGAAGATCTGAGGAATCTGTAGACGGCGTCCAGGGCACTGCTCTGTTATGATGGATCGTTCCGTCCTTGGAGCAGCTCCGGTGAGCCGTAAGACGTGAAGGCTGAAGCAGCACAAGACAGACATCGTTAATCTCAAGTGGGATTCTAATAGCATCTCAAATAGATGATGTAAAATGCATTACCAAAAAGTGATAGATGTAAAATTTACATCACCAAAAACCACCTGACTACAACAGATGAGGTAAAAACTGTTGACTCTGAACTTAACTGTCAAAACTGAAATTTACTGTGGAATCTGAATGTTACTGCCGAAACTGAACGCAACGGTAGCAGAGAGGCACTTCACATGGGATAGTTTAGGGAGAGCCCGCAATTCATCTTCTACCTGCACCCCCCCTGAGCCACCAACCACCACCGGCCGAACCCCGCACCGCCTTGCCGCCCCGAAACAACTCCCCACTGTCGGTCCGCCGCCGCCTCGCCGCCCCGAAACAACTCCCCACCGTCGGTCCGCCGTCGCCCCGGCCAGCCCTCTAGCCCCCCTCCCCCCCGCGCCAAGCTTTTTCTCCGGCGATCCCCATGCCACTGCCCCACCACCGTGCCCCTACCGCCGGCGAGCAGCACCCCACCCAGAACCCTAAGATAGATAGTGGGGTACCTCTCCGGCGAGCCTCCCTCCCCACTGCGGGTGGTTCTTCCTTAACTCCGACGAGACCCACTAGCCCCTGAAAATCGACTGACCCAAAAGTCAATTCAGTCGACTGAAGTGTAGCTAAATCGGAACAGAGCAGCAACACGAGTGAGGGGGAGGGCAGCAGCGCGAGCGAGAGCCAGAGCAGCAGCAGCATCAGAGCGAGCGACCGAACGACAGCCGGAGCAGCAGCAGCAGATCCGGCTGGTATGGACGCCGCCGCTGAAGGGGCCTCGCACTAGGGAGAGCCGCCGTGGAGATGTCGCCCGCAGCACCGGCTTCGAGGTAGCCGCTCCATGGGGGTGCGGGATGGAGCATCGTCGGCGCCGGGAGGTCGAGTTAAGGAGAAGGTGCGATGCGATGAGTGTACAACCTCTTTGGTGGCGCCGAGTAGGCCTCGGCTTCGTCCGAGGAGTCGGTCAGGACGTTGCGGTTCCGGTGGAGTAGGTTAAGGCAGCGCTTTAGGGATGGAGCAACCGCGATAGACGAGGCGATCGTCGGAGCAGCTCCTTGGAGGTGGAGGACGGGGCGGCTGAACCGGCGGGACGACGGGATGGACGACATATCCTCATCCGGGGAGGCGGATGAGGGATGTCGAGCTATTGCGGTGGACGACGTCGTCGGGGAAGAGGCTCCGGCTAGGCAGCGGTGAGGTGGCGGATGGAGGACGGTGGGGTTTCGCGGCTGGAGCGGAGAGGTTATGGCGGCCAGATTTCAAATGGAGAAAAGGAGGCGATGGGAGGGGGAACCATGACTTAGGGACGCGCTTGTCCAAAATGTAGGGTGTGTTACAAAAGTGCCCCCATCGATTTGAACTAGCGGCCCTTTCGGCTCAGGGTTAGAATTCACGTATCGGGATTTGGCAGCTGGAGAGAGTTTTTGCGCGCGTTGTAATTTTGGGATAGCAAGGCGCGGGTTGTGAAGGCGCCAGTTTTGGGAGCACGATATAAGAATTTTCGGGATATAACAAGGCGCGGGTTGAATTTTAGGGACAAGCCTAATGTGTAATACTGTGCTTGTACGTACAAAATCAATTCGCACTTCCCTCAACGGAAAAAAAACGAAAAAATAAAACTATTCACACCACACAAAGAGAGAGTCTTGTCCCGTTTTACTATACAAATGCTATTCAAAGCTACACAAAGAGAGAGTATGAATCCATGTTATGTCCAATTAAATTTTTCGCTGGCTGTATAATGCATGTAACCTACTCATACCAACATTTTAGTGCATTCCAAATGTTTATACTATCGCTGAAATTCGAACTGAATTTGAATTCGTTTCTCTATTTGAATAAGAATCTAAAATCATGATTGTTGCCAACTTCAACCATCATTCGTGTATTACCTAACAACACACCACATGATTACTATAGAGATAGATATGAACTATGTGTACTATATGAACTCGAATTCAATCTTTTGAATACACTTGATGTTGATTCCAAATAATAGTACATTTGATGTACTAACTATATATTCATAATCTAAACCATGTTCCATACGTACACCGTGTTTCACTACAAAAAAATACACTTCCGTGATGATACGTGTTTGTCACAGTAGGTCACATTTTCTGTCATGCATGTACATCCATGACAATTTTATGACAGAATCAAGATAGTCATACATGTGCTGTCGTAGAAGTGTTCCATGACATTACCAAAATTATCATCACGGAAGTGTCCACTTCCATGACGATAAATCGCGCGTCACAGAAGTGCTTTCGTCAAGGGTGACCGACACGTGGCATCCACCATAACAGAACGCCGTTAAGCTATCGGGTCCGGTTTTGGATCCGATAACCCGTTAACAGCCCCGACCAATGGGGATTTTCCACGTGTAAAATCATCATTGGCTGGAGGAAACACGTGTCGGCTCAGCGTTGGGACAGATGTCATCCACTCATTGGACCCAAAGCGCCTATGATACGTCAACACGTGGCATGGCCCAACAAAGGCCCATTCCTGTGAAAAGGTCAGCCCATTTGACTTGGCCAAAAGGTGTCGGGCCGGCCAACGGCAAGCCTATTAACGGCTTGTTCGCATATAGCCCATTTACAGCCCGCTAACCCAGGGCCCGTTTACGGCCTATCCGAATTAGGCCCAGTAGCGTCATCTGGGCCGTCCAATATAATTCCAGCCCGTTTTAATTTCCGGCACATGCATGGCCCATGACGTCTTTCGGCCCATATGAGGCCCTTAGTAACTCTTGGCCCATTAACGGCCCGTGGTAAAACTGGCCCGTAATGAACAGTGTATCACTTTATACCCATTAACGGCACGTGGTGAAACTGGCCCGTAATGAATAGTGTATCACTTTATACCCATTAACGGCCCATTATTCCGTTGGGCCGTTTCCAGCCCATGTTATCTTTCGGCATTCTCAGGGCCCATTTATTCTTGGGCTCATTTCCAGCATTCGTTTACTTATAGCTCGTTACTGTCATTTTCTGCTTGTGGGCCAAATTCAGCCCATGGTTACAGTCGGCCCGTTTGTGGCCCACTAATATGTTGGGCCGTTTTCATAGCGTCATCAAATATGACCGATTAACGACGGCCCGTTATGGTCGGCCCATGAACGGACGATTTCAACTCTAGCCCATTTACGGCCATAATGTGGTCTGTTATTGGCCCATGTTTGGCCAACCGATCATACGGCCCGTAGAAGGCCCATTGATGATACGGCCCGTAGAAGGCCCATTGTGTCTACGGCCCGTATAAGGCCCATTGTTTCTATGCCCCGTAGAAGGCCCATTGTTTCTACGGCCCTTAGAAGGTGCATTGTTTCTACGGCCCGTAGGAGGCCCATGTTAACTACAGTAAATATGTAGCACATGGTTATAGTGGCCTAGTTTTAAAAAATAGGTTATTGCGGCCACTAGCAAACCGCGGAAAAAGAACTGCACTGACTACAAGAAAACAAATAAACAAGACAATAAGGAAATAAATAAGCAAGCAAGTTATGCTAGGCTATCATGGCTATTACACATATTGCATCCACTGGGCATCAAAGTTCGCCACCAGTGCAAATATAGGGAACACCCTACACTATACACAAATGGCTTGCTATTTTCTTCAGCCGGTGGCTGCACAAATTTTGTATCGCACCAAAACAAATTACAACTATAAAACAAAAGGAAGGTTGGCATAAAAGTTAACAGTTTAGCAGATAAATGCACCACCAGAAGTTTAGAAGCTCAGTTCATTTGACCTGACTGTTACGTTTTCATGCTGTATTGTCCGATGGAGCACCATAACCTTCGCCTTCAGTTCTCCTAGGCTCCTGAACAACATAGCAAATGTCTGATAGTCTGGTTTCGAAACCATGCATATCTTGACAACATCGAACAATGTCTCTCCTTGTTTCACAAAGGGTCTCTGTTAGGGAATGGAATTGTGTCTGGAGCGCAGATACAACATTGTTTTGAGCTTGCATATCTTGATCATGAGGTAGTTTGGATGAGATTGCCTTAACAACCAACCCAGTATTACGCAGGAACGTGCTTTTGGCACTGTTAGTGGACAGGTACTGACCCACTATAGCAAGAGCTGACATTGCGGCTATAGTTGCCTTGCCACCTTCAGAAGGTGGCGGTTCCACCATTTTTTCCATAGCTCGCTGAAAAGTTGAGGTTTTACATTAGTAGTACCAGAACAGAAGATATTAAGGAGGAAGCAAAACCAAACAAAATAGCTTTGGTCTATATACAGAACTTATTCTGGTGAACCCATGTAAAATATTAGTTGTATTTATTGCAAAGTACATAATAAAACCAGGTTCCAAACATATGACCATGTACCATCGCTAATGTATTATCTATTTATTCACACTGTATTAAGGGCTAAGGATAAAGAGACGAAGTTTATAATACGGTACGCATAGTATGACATCATTCATATCACAAAACAACTGAGGACAGACAAACAGGCAATTGTAACATTGTGTGGGCAAGTCCAGCACGGAACTAGATTACAGGTCAAGATCAAAGGAACATCACTCCTCTCTTTTAAACCTTGTAAGGTGCAATAATACGCTAAGACAATTGTGTACAAAATTGAAAAGAGTAATAGACATTGGCTGAAAACCATGCAGTTCAAGGCACAAGTCAGAGTAAGTAGTAGTTAAAAGGCATGTGGATTAAGGACTTACAACAGCGGCTTTGACTGGTGTAGTCATGCCCTTCTTCTTGCTGGTGTGACAGTCCTTGAAGATTTCCACAACATTTGGTTCAGGTACTTTTTGGTCCTTGCGGGCTTTCCTCTGCATTTGGAACAAGTCAATATAGATCTGATAATATGGTACAGCGAAAAGAGTGAAACAGCAGCTAATTACAAGAGCCTCGCAGTGTGCAATATAGCTACGAGGTCCTATCGTCTGTTGGAATTTCACTTTTGTACGGTTGGCCTTGTTCTTTGAACAGTTCATGTGGCACCCCGGCTCAGAGAAACTGGAACACCCCGTATTCCAGCCCAGAGATCAAGGAGAAGTCTTCTGGAATACAGCACTGCTTAGCATAGAACAAACCAGCTCTTTATTGCAAGCTATATTGGGTACAAGGGGATTACATCAGCACGGCGACACTACACCTGCCACAGTTTCTCTATGTAAACAACAGAACAACTCGACGCAGCGGAATGACTACTGGCAGTGAAACAACGACAGCGGTGATGAACTCCACTCCGCAGGGACTCTGGCTGGAACGCTTATCCTAGCGCGCAAACAAGGGATCCACGGCAAACAAGCAATCATACCCGGCATGACCTGCAAACTGGCATGACACGCCAGGTCAGTACATGGAATGTACTTGCAAGCTCACAGCAACAAAAGCAATCAAGACAAATAATAGCATGGCAATTACAGGTTAACCAGGTTTAACATGATACTATCAGATCAATCATAGCATGAACAAGATGATATAGCTAGAGCAATACGAGCATGGCATAAACATATGAACATGATGAGACTAGCATGCAACATGATGAAACTATCATGCACCAACTTACTCTGCTCGGGTTACCTCGTAACCATCACACGCATCACTTACCACCACGGACATCACACGATCATCTTGAGATCCGATCAAGCTTGGTATTAACAATACCATAGTAATCATTTATGACCACAAGGAGCTTGACCTTTACCCTTGACTCTCGCATAACATCACAAATATCCATCAAGTTGGTACTCACGATATCACAGTGATCCTCTCATGATCACATAAACATCAACCAACTTCTTTCATCATCGAACCAGGACTGTTATTAAGAACATTATTATTATTACTGTTGACCCATAGTGTGACCGACACGAACTGGGCCCTTATCCGCGGGCGCGGCTATCGATAGATTTAACACACACACTCCGCAGAGGTTAGCACACTGTACCCACACCACGGAACCCTAGCCTCGCACTCCCATTCGGGTGGACCAAAGCGTTCCGACAAAACCGTCCTACTGCCATGACACTCTCCCGACCACTCCGACCGACTCCCCTTTGGGCTAAGTCCTGGGTGGCCCCGTGCCTACCAAAGGCACCAATGGCCACCGTCGTGGCAAAACGGTCCCAAACGGGGCAAGGATCCATACTGAACAACGGGCACACAAGGCTTATGCCGTCCTACCTAATCAGGGTAGCGCCCACGCATAACCTTCCCTCGCGGGAGGCACTGGTGAGAGGTATGACAATAGACCCAGTTAGGACCCCCCCATAGGGTAAGCGTGGTTGCACTGGTCAGATCGATGTGGTGGCACCATGACTCGGCCAACAGTTGTTCAATTTAATCCGGTTAAACTTGAATGCAATATGCTGAGCCATGACAAAAATAATAGGATGCAACTACAATGCATGAACATGATATCAAACATAAGCATGGAGGTGCAACATAATCAACGAGCATAACAACAACATTTAATCATTTATCCAGATGAGCATGGCATACCGACAAGCATGAATATCACAACTAGAACACTACTCATAGCATAACATGACCACCAGCATGTCACGTCCCTAGTTCTGGTATGACCTAGACTAGCTAGTCATGTGTGCATCATGTCTAAATTTCATTTAAATTTGAAATGGGGATTTGAGATACCCTCAGAACCATTTCTGGAAATGACCCAGATAAAAATTGCTCCAAAAAGGTCCAAGAAAATGTTCATGTTGCTCTCTGAAAATATTGGACAGAGATAAAAATCAAACCAATATTTTAGGAGCCCATAAATATTTATTTGGGCATTTGGAATTAATGCAGTAATTATTTGCTTTGGATATATATTGTTATATATATATAATATTGTCCAAAAATTATGCCATTTGTTGAGGAGTTCTGGAATAATACCACTAGCCCCTACAAAAATTGGCATAAGAAAATAAAATGGTTTAGTATTTTTACTAAATCAAACAAATGTTAGAAAATTAGAAAACAGAAACAAACTAGAAAAAGGGAGAAACCTACCTGTGCGTACCTGCGGTCCAGTTGGACCAGCACACCAGCGCCGTCGTCCTCCTGGCACCAGTCGGCCAGGCATGTGGCCGGCGCGCGCGCACGGCCGTGCCGCCACGCCACCTGCCTGCCTGTCCTCCCCCTCGTCGCCTGGATGCCCCGCGCGACGCCACGCGCTGCCCCGCACCTCTCTCGCTCTCTCCCGTGCCCATTCTCTCTTCCCCCTCGCTCTCTCTCTCACGGCCGAGCGCTGCCATCGCCACCGGCCACCGTTGCCATAGCCACCGCCTCCCCCTCGCCTCTCCGACACGCGCAGGAGCTCCGCCTCCTCGCTCTGAAGCTCTCCGCCGAGCCACGCAAGCCGGAGCGCCACGTGGAGCCGTCGCCGTCGCCATCTTCGCCTCCGGCCGCCGTGGATCCCCATCGCCGCCCCGCCGACTCCAGCCCTTCCCCGAGCTCTCCAACGACGCCCGCCGATCCGCTGTGAGCCCCCGCGTCGGTTTCCCCTCCTCTCCTGCCTCCCCGTGCTCTGTAGCCCGTAGCCGCTCAAGCCTGAACTCCGGCCGCCGCCTCGAGCTCGTTTCTGACGAGCTCCGGCCACCCCCGTTTCTCCCACTTGCTCCAGATGATGCGGACGAGCGCTGGCTCCTCGCCCGTGGTCTCCGCCGCCCAAATGGTCGCCGGAGCGACGATCCCGAGCCCCTCCGCCGCGCTCGGCCTCGCCGGCGACTAACCGCCGGTCAACCCGGGGCAAACCGCGCTAATTACCCCCCCCCCTCTGTGACTCTGACAGTGGGCCCCTGCGCCTAATCCTTTAATTAGAATAAATTAAACCCTCTGTTTAAAACGTGTGTCACTGACGTGTGGCCCCCACACGTCAGGTTTGACCCCAGTCAGCGCTGTTGACTTGGTGACGCAAGCATGACGTAGTGCTGACGCAGTTATTCATTTTCTGGATTTAAATTAAATCAGGAAATTCCAGAAAATGATATAAACTTCAAAAAAATCATAGAAATTCAACCGTAGCTCAGATTTAAATAATTTATATATGAAAAATTATCAGGAAAATGCAATCTATCATCTGTACTAGTTTCATGCATGACAAACCAACTTATACCTACTGTATAAGTGAAAACATAAAATGGCATATATAAGGACTTATATTAGAGTTGCATTTGAACCTTTGGTTCAAATGGATCTCTTCCAAGTTGAATGCTAAATGCATTGGCTCAAAACACATCACATATTCATGCCATATTCATGCATCATATTGTTGCATATGATTGTGTTTTGATTGTCGAAACCGTTCCTTCTCGATAGGTCCTGCTCCGGAGAGTGTTCCAGAGTACCTGTCTGAGGAGCAGTGCCACCCTGTTGATCTACCAGGCAAGCAAACCCCCTTGTTCATTCCGATACAATCCTACTCTCTCGCTCCTGCTCTCTTTTACTGCATTAGGACAACAATAGTTCAACTACTACTTTATGTTGCGGTAGTTGAACCCATTCCTCTGCATGACCTGTCATTGCCACAGTAAATAGTTGAAACCCACTAGCATGTGTAGGAGTTGATTGAGCCATGTTGTGTTCCTACCATGCCATGCCTGCTATTGCTTAGAGTTGTGTCAGGTCTGATTCATTGGGAATGAATTGGAGTGTTACGATATGTTCTGGTGCTGAGAGTTAAGTGAGTGAACACGATTTGGTAAAAGTAGCGGTGAGAGGCCATGTAGGAGTACATGGTGGGTTGTCTCACTGGAACCGTCCTTAAGCACTGAGTTCTGTGTATGTTGTCCAATGACTAGCTACTACCACACATTGGAATGCTTAAGTGCCCCTCTCGACTTATTAACCAACTTGATCTCTGTCCAGGAGTTGCAACTAGTTTCTGGTGTTTGTAGGTAGTGCTATTTTTCTACCGAGTGGCACCCGGCAGGGTGGGCTTGGGACAGACTAGGCACACGTGGCCCGGTGTACCGAGTGGCACCCGGATGGTGGGCTCGGGAACCCTGCACACATCGTTTGGGGCCGTGAGCGACACCCCGGCCGGATCTCCTTGCGGATGGAACCCGAATAGGCGATAAACCTGGACTAGAGTCTTGTGTGGTTAGTCAGGTCGTGGCCGACACCCTCGCCAGGCTTCCGCTTGAAGGTTGCCGAGGTACATGACGTGTACATGGCGGTAAGTGGCGAGAGCGTGTGTGAGCAGTACACCCCTGCAGGGTTATCATGATCTATTCGAATAGCCGTGTCCTCGGTTATGGACTTCTTGGATGCTTATGTGGTACATAGACAACTTGAAGTGGATACTCTAAAATGCTCAAGATAAGTGTGAGTGCTATGAATGGCTTCTCGTAGTGAGACGGGAATGAAACCATAGTGGTGTATTGAGGTGGTGATTAGTGGACTCGTGTGCGCCTTCTTACCTCAAAGAAGTTTCTCGTAGTCGTAGAACAGGATAGCCACTGAGTCAAAGCTGGCTTGCTGCAACTAAACCCCACATTACCTTCTTGATACAAATGCATGTATGATAGGATCTGATGTAAGTCTTGCTGAGTACCTTTGTACTCATGTTGCTTTATTTATGTTTTTGCAGCGGAGACTTCAGTCTTACTAGTAGTTCCGCTTGACTTCGACGAGTAGCTTGTACCTCAGCTACGATCTTGTACCCTTGGGAGGGGCCTGTAGATAGTCAGGCTTCTTATCCTTTTCTTTTGTAGCTGTCTGTACTCAGACATGTAATGCTTCTGTTGCTTGTATGCTCTGAATGATGGGTCATGTGACCCCTGTTGTACTTAATGCTATGTGGCTCTTCTAGGCCTTTATCTATATGAGTTTGCATTATGTTGTGATGCCATGTTGTACAGCACATACTTGCATGTTATGCGTACGTGTAACGTGTATTGCTATGTGTGGGATCCGACAACCTAGTTGTCTATCCTTGGTAGCCTCTCTTATGGGGAAATGTAGTCTAGTGCTTCCACCGAGCCATGGTAGTCCGCTACAGCCCGGTTTACCGGAGTCCTGCTAGCCCAGCGCTACTGCTCCGGAACACTTAGACTGGCCGGCATGTGATTCACTTTGTTCCTGTGTCTGTCCCTTCGGGGAAATGTCACGCGGTGACATCCGGAGTCCTGCCTAGCCTGCTATAGCCCGGGAACCCGGAGTCCTGTTAGCCCAGTTGCTACAGCCCGGTTTCACACGCTGCTGACCGACATGCTCGATGTTGTTTCATGTATGCCTGTCCCCGTAAGTTAGTGCCACTTTGGGTTCACGACTAGTCATGTCGGCCCGGGTTCTTTGTCATATGGATGCTAGCGACACTATCATATATGTGAGCCAAAAGGCGCAAACGGTCCCGGGCCATGGTAAGGCGACACCCGTGGGAATAAGGTGCGTGAGGCCGCAAAGTGATATGAGGTGTTACATGCTAGATCGGTGTGACCTAGAATCGGGGTCCCGACAGCCTTGGTATCAGAGCCTGACTGCCTGTAGGATTTCCAAGCCAACCTGGTCGAAGTTGAGTCTAGAAATTCTTTAGTTATGTAAGGGAATTGATTGTGGAAGGGAACGTAAGGCTCTTTTTACTTCTTTTACCTCATGCCCTTCTGATCTGAGTCATCCTATCTTTCCTAGAGGGTTAAGGAACTAGGCTTTCTCTTCTGTCTATCAGGATCACGTGTTACTACTCCGTAGTCTCTTAGGATTGGTTGATCAGAGTCATATCCCAGTTTGAGTACCTCCGGTGTAGCCTGTTTAGTAATATCTTAGAACCTTGAGTGATGATGTTGAGTATGGTGCTACCCCGTCCTTTGCAGAATGTCTCATTTTGAGCATTTTACTGCCGTTATGCCGCCGGAATTGTCCTAGGAGCTTGAGAGATACTAAATTTCCTTGTGCTACATGTTGCATCCTATAGTTGTTGTTGACCTCGTCCTTGGTTCCGCTTCTCAGGATGTCGTCAGTTAACCGAAGTTCTGCTGCTCGTTGCCTGAACCACGGAGGTGGTAGGGATGAGGAGGATCCTCCCGACCAGCCTTCGTTGGCAGAGTTTATGTTAGAGATGGAGAGGAACAAGCATGAGTCTAACCGCTTGTTAGCATGTATCGAGGAGAACACTGCACCTCAGTGCAAAGAGTCAGCGACCATCTATGATTTCATTGGTCTGAAACCACCTACCTTCCATCATTCCATTGAGCCACTCGATGCAGATGACTGGCTCCGTAGTATCACACACAAGCTGCGTTCTGCGAACGTAGCTGAAGGTGACAAGGTCACTATGCTGCATATCACCTGGAAGGTCCTGCTAGTCTTTGGTGGCAGAACTATGAGGCTATGCTTCCAGCTGGCCAGATACCGACCTGGAGAGATTTCACTGAGGCTTTTCGCGAGCATCACATTCCTCAGGCTCTCATTGACCGCAAGAGAGAAGAGTTCTGTAGTTTTCACCCAGGGTAAGATGGCTGTTGATGCTTACAGTAGAGAGTTTGAGAACCTCGCCCGCTATGCTACAGAAGAAGTGTCCACGGACGCTAAGAAGCAGGCTAGGTTCCGGAAGGGTCTCAACCCCAAGTTGCGTCGTGATCTCCACCTGCACCATTGCAACACATTCCAGGCTCTTGTGAACAAGGCCATTAATGCGGAGACAGCTCAGCTCACCTACGAGGAGTCTCGTAAGCATACCCGTGATTTGGTTCCTTCCTCTGGTTCTACTTCTCATAAGCGCCGGATTTGGGTTCCGAACTCCGCTCTTCCACCTGGATATGCACTGAGGCCATCTTATGTGGCGCCTCACCCAGTTCAGCAGCATGCTCCACCCAAGCCTATTGGTACACCGCTTGTCAATGCGGGTCCACATCCAACTTCAGGGACTTGCTTCACATGCGGGAAGCCAGGACACTATGCACGTGTCTGCTCTCAAACCAACTATGCCCCACCCCTGCCTGAGAAGTCTGTTGGCAGTGGTAAGCCATCACGCAAGATGATCAGTGTCAAGTCAGCTCCCACTGAGCGTGGACGTGTGCATCACGCCTCAACTAAAGACGCTCATGATGAACCGGATGTCGTTCTTGGTACACTCCTTGTCAATTGCCATCCAGCTTCGGTTATATTCGATACTGGAGCATCTCACTCCTTCATCTCTGAAGGCTATGCTCGTTTGCACGACATGTCATTTTGTGATATGCCAACTCCACTTGAAATCCAAACTCCAGGGTCTAGATGGCAAACTACCAGAATAAGCCATGGTAATGAAATCCTTGTTGACAGACTTGTATTCCTTGCCTCACTTATAGCCCTCAAGTCTACAGATATTAACATCATCTTGGGTATGGACTGGATGACAGCTCATCATGCCAAGATTAATTGTTACACCAAGTCTGTTCAACTTACACATCCATCTGGCAAGATAGTCACTGTCTCCACTAGAGTTGCAAAGCGTCAACTCTATTCCCTTAATGCCAGCCCTCTTCCAGACCTTGGAGATATCCCGGTAGTCCGTGACTTTCCGGACGTCTTTCCAGAGGAACTGCCAGGTATTCCTCCCGACAGAGATGTAGAGTTTGTCATAGATCTTATCCCAGGAACCGCCCCAATTTCTAGGAGACATTACAAGATGGCACCTTTAGAACTAGCTGAGCTTAAGAAACAACTTGATGAGTCCTTGCAAAAGGGTTTCATCCGTCCTAGTTCTTCTCCCTGGGCTTGCCCTGTCCTCTTCGTCAAGAAGAAGGATGGTACGGACCGGATGGTTGTAGATTATCGTCCCGTTAATTTGGTCACGATAAAGAACAAGTATCCGCTCCCCAGGATCAATAACCTGTATGATCAGCTCGCTGGATCCTCAGTCTTTTCCAAGATGGATTTGAGGTTAGGCTACCATCAAATCAAGATCAGGAACGGGGACATTCCTAAGATGGCCTTTGTCACTCGTTATGGCCAGTACGAGTACACCGTCATGTCCTTTGGTCTAACCAATGCTCCAGCTACCTTCTCCCGCTTGATGAACTCGATCTTCATGGAGCACTTAGATAAGTTCGTCGTGATTTACCTCGATGATATCCTTATTTACTCGAAGAACGAGGAAGAGCATGCCGAACATCTTAGACTTGTGTTGGAAAAACTCAGAGAGCACCGCCTTTACGCCAAGTTTTCCAAGTGCGGATTTTGGTTGCCAGAAGTGACCTACCTAGGCCACGTGATCTCTGGTAAGGGCATTGCTGTCAATCCTGAGAGAGTTCAGGCCGTTCTTGATTGGACTCCACCTGAAACAGTTAAACAAGTTAGGAGTTTCCTTGGTCTAGCCAGTTATTGTCGCCGCGTTGTTGAAAACTTCTCCAAAGTAGCCAAACCCCTCACGGAACTTCTCAAGAAGGATAAAAAGTTTGAGTGGTCCCCACAGTGTGAATACAGTTTTCAGGAACTGAAAAGACGCCTGACTTCTGCCCCCATACTTGTGCCACCGGATTTCACTAAAGACTTTGTTATCTACTGCGATGCCTCACGACAGGGACTAGGCTGCATTCTTATGCAGGATCGTCATGTGATTGCCTATGCATCTCGATAGTTGCATCCACATGAGGAGAATTATCCTACACATGATCTAGAGCTCGCAGCTGTAGTCTATGCTCTTAAGACATGGCGACATTACCTTCTTGGTAAACGTTGCGAGATTTACACCGATCACCAGAGTCTCAAGTATATTTTCACCCAACCAGATTTGAACCTTAGGCAAAGACGTTGGTAGGAGTTGATCTCAGATTACGACTTAGGGATTACCTACACCCCAGGCAAGGACAATGTCATAGCTGATGCGCTAAGTCGTAAGTCCTATTGCAACAATCTTATGTTGCAGCAGGGCCAACCACTTCTCCATGAGGAATTCAGTAAGCTTAATCTTCACATTGCTCCTCAAGGATTCCTTTCTACCCTGGTGGCGAAACCTACCCTTGAGGATCAGATCATTTCTGACCAGAAGTTTGATAGGGGTGTTACCCGCATCAGGAGAAACATTAAGAAGGGAGTTGGTGGATGTTTCTCTATGGATGATCGAGGTGCTGT
Source organism: Triticum aestivum (assembly GCF_018294505.1). NCBI lineage: Eukaryota > Viridiplantae > Streptophyta > Magnoliopsida > Poales > Poaceae > Triticum > Triticum aestivum. The sequence continues at coordinate 460,475,303 of NC_057805.1, read as the reverse complement.
TTTCTTTGAGAATCGCTTGGTGGTTCCCAAGAATCAACATCTACGACAATTGATCCTTAAGGAGGCACATGAATCCCCTCTCACTATTCATCCCGGTAGTACTAAGATGTATCAGGACCTACGCCAGAGGTTCTGGTGGACTAGGATGAAGAGAGAAATCGCTCAGTTCATTGCTAACTGTGACGTTTGTCGTCGCGTTAAGGCAGAGCATCAAAGGCCTGCTGGCACCCTTCAACCTTTAGCCATTCCTGAGTGGAAATGGGATAAAGTTGGTATGGATTTCATCACCGGCTTTCCCAGGACCAAGAAAGGGAATAACGCTATCTTCGTAGTCATTGATCGTCTTTCCAAAGTGGCTCACTTCCTACCTGTTTGAGAGCTGCTAGTCAGCTTGCTGACTTATATATTTCTCGAATAGTGTCACTTCATGGTGTTCCACTAGAGATCAATTCAGACTGTGGCAGTCTCTTCACTTCTCATTTCTGGGAGAGTTTCCAAACTGCCATGGGCACCCATCTTTCCTTCAGTACCGCTTTCCACCCTCAATCAAGTGGTCAGGTGGAAAGGGTCAACCAAATTCTCGAAGACATGCTTAGAGATTGCGTTATCTCATTTGGTATGGATTGGGAGAAATGCCTACCTTTCGCCGAGTTTGCTTATAACAATAGCTATCAATCCAGTCTTAAGAAAGCTCCTTTCGAGATTCTGTATGGACGAAGATGTCGAACACCTTTGAACTGGTCAGAAACCAGTGAAAGACAATTCTTTGGACCGGACATGATCCAGGAAGCAGAAGAGCAAGTTCGCATCATTCGTGAGAATTTGAAAACAGCCCAATCTCGCCAAAAGAGCCAGTATGACCGTCATCATAAAGAAGTGGCTTATGAAGTTGGCGACAAGGCTTACCTTCGAGTTACTCCTCTAAAGGGTACCCATCGATTCGGTATCAAGGGCAAGTTGGCTCCTCGTTACATTGGTCCTTTTCGCATTCTCGCTAAATGAGGAGAGGTTGCTTACCAGTTAGAACTACCCCCACATCTTTCTCGAGTCCATGATGTCTTCCACGTCTCTCAACTCAGGCGTTGCTTCTCGGATCCCATCCGCGGAGTGGACCACGAAACGCTTGATCTCCAAGATAACCTCACATATCGAGAGTACCCTATTCGCATTCTTGATCAAGCAGAGCGTGTCACCCGACGTCAGAACATCAAGTTACTCAAGGTTCAGTGGTCTCATCATTCCGAGAGAGAAGCTACTTGGGAGCGAGAAGATCGTCTTCGACTGGAGTACCCCACCTTCCTTCCATCGACCCCTGAATCTCGGGACGAGATTCTTTCAAGTGGGGGAGAGTTGTCACGTTCCTAGTTCTGGTATGACCTAGACTAGCTAGTCATGTGTGCATCATGTCTAAATTTCATTTAAATTTGAAATGGGGATTTGTGAAACCCTCATAATCATTTCTGGAAATGACCCAGATAAAAATTGCTCCAAAAAGGTCCAAGAAAATGTTCATGTTGCTCTCTGAAAATATTGGACAGAGATAAAAATCAAACCAATATTTTAGGAGCCCATAAATATTTATTTGGGCATTTGGAATTAATGCAGTAATTATTTGCTTTGGATATATATTGTTATATATATAAAATATTGTCCAAAAATTATGCCATTTGTTGAGGAGTTCTGGAATAATACCACTAGCCCCTACAAAAATTGGCATAAGAAAATAAAATGGTTTAGTATTTTTACTAAATCAAACAAATGTCAGAAAATTAGAAAACAGAAACAAACTAGAAAAAGGGACAAACCTACCTGTGCTTACCTGCGGTCCAGCTGGACCAGCACACCAGCGCCGTCGTCCTCCTGGCGCCAGTCGGCCAGGCGTGTGGCCGGCGCGCGCGCACGGCCGTGCCGCCACGCCACCTGCCGGCCTGTCCTCCCCCTCGTCGCCTGGATGCCCCGCGCGACGCCACGCGCCGCCCCGCACCTCTCTCGCTCTCTCCCGTGCCCATTCTCTCTTCCCCCTCGCTCTCTCTCTCTCACGGCCAAGCGCTGCCGTCGCCACCGGCCACCGTTGCCATAGCCACCGCCTCCCCCTCGCCTCTCCGACACGCGCAGGAGCTCCGCCTCCTCGCTCTGAAGCTCTCCGCCGAGCCACGCAAGCCGGAGCGCCCCGTGGAGCCGTCGCCGTCGCCATCTTCGCCTCCGGCCGCCGTGGATCCCCATCGCCGCCCCGCCGACTCCAGCCCTTCCCCGAGCTCTCCAACGACGCCCGCCGATCCGCTGTGAGCCCCCGCGTCGGTTTCCCCTCCTCTCCTGCCTCCCCATGCTCTGTAGCCCGTAGCCGCTCAAGCCCGAACTCCGGCCGCCGCCTCGAGCTCGTTTCCGACGAGCTCCGGCCACCCCCGTTTCTCCCGCTTGCTCCAGATGATGCGGACGAGCGCTGGCTCCTTGCCCGTGGTCTCCGCCGCCCAAATGGTCGCCGGAGCGACGATCCCGAGCCCCTCCACCGCGCTCGGCCTCGCCGGCGACTAACCGCCGGTCAACCCGGGGCAAACCGCACTAATTACCCCCCCCCCCTCTGTGACACTGACAGTGGGCCCCTGCGCCAATCCTATAATTAGAATAAATTAAACCCTCTATTTAAAACGTGTGTCACTGACGTGTGGCCCCCACACGTCAGGTTTGACCCCAGTCAGCGTTGTTGACTTGGTGACGCAAGCATGACATAGTGCTGACGCAGTTATTCATTTTCTGGATTTAAATTAAATCAGGAAATTCCAGAAAATGATATAAACTTCAAAAAAATCATAGAAATTCAACCGTAGCTCAGATTTAAATAATTTATATATGAAAAATTATCAGGAAAATGCAATCTATCCATCTGTACTAGTTTCATGCATGACAAACCAACTAATACCTACTGTATAAGTGAAAACATAAAATGGCATATATAAGGACTTATATTAGAGTTGCATTTGAACCTTTGGTTCAAATGGATCTCTTCCAAGTTGAATGCTAAATGCATTGGCTCAAAACACATCACATATTCATGCCATATTCATGCATCATATTGTTGCATATGATTGTGTTTTGATTGTCGACACCGTTCCTTCTCAATAGGTCCTGCTCCGGAGAGTGTTCCAGAGTACCTGTCTGAGGAGCAGTGCCACCCTGTTGATCTACCAGGTAAGCAAACCCCCTTGTTCATTCCAATACAATCCTACTCTCTCGCTCCTGCTCTCTTTTACTGCATTAGGACAACAACAATTAAACTACTACTTTATGTTGCGGTAGTTGAACCCATTCCTCTGCATGACCTGTCATTGCCACAGTAAATAGTTGAAACCCACTAGCATGTGTAGGAGTTGATTGAGCCATGTTGTGTTCCTACCATGCCATGCCTGCTATTGCTTAGAGTTGTGTCAGGTCTGGTTCATTGGGAATGAATTGGAGTGTTACGATATGTTCTGGTGCTGAGAGTTAAGTGAGTGAACACGATTTGGTAAAGGTAGCGGTGAGAGGCCATGTAGGAGTACATGGTGGGTTGTCTCACTGGAACCGTCCTTAAGCACTGAGTTCTGTGTATGTTGTCCAATGACTAGCTACTACCACACATTGGAATGCTTAAGTGCCCCTCTCGGCTTATTAACCAACTTGATCTCTGTCCAGGAGTTGCAACTAGTTTCTGGTGTTTGTAGGTAGTGCTATTTTTCTACCGAGTGGCACCCGGCAGGGTGGGCTTGGGACAGACTAGGCACACGTGGCCCGGTGTACCGAGTGGCACCCGGATGGTGGGCTCGGGAACCCTGCACACATCGTTTGGGGCCGTGAGCAACACCCCGGCCGGATCTCCTTGCGGATGGAACCCGACTAGGCGATAAACCTGGACTAGAGTCTTGCGTGGTTAGTCAGGTCGTGGCCGACACCCTCGACAGGCTTCCGCTTGAAGGTTGCCGAGGTACATGACGTGTACATGGCGGTAAGTGGCGAGAGCGTGTGTGACGCAGTACACCCCTGCAGGGTTATCATGATCTATTCGAATAGCCGTGTCCTCGGTTATGGACTTCTTGGATGCTTACGTGGTACATAGACAACTTGAAGTGGATACTCTAAAATGCTCAAGATAAATGTGAGTGCTATGGATGGCTTCTCGTAGTGAGACGGGAATGAATCCATAGTGGTGTATTGAGGTGGTGATTAGTGGACTCGTGTGCGCCTTCTTGCCTCAAAGAAGTTTCTCGTAGTCGTAGAACAGGATAGCCACTAAGTCAAAGCTGGCTTGCTGCAACTAAACCCCACATTACCTTCTTGATACAAATGCATGTATGATAGGATCTGATGTAAGTCTTGCTGAGTACCTTTGTACTCATGTTGCTTTATTTATGTTTTTGCAGCGGAGACTTCAGTCTTACTAGTAGTTCCGCTTGGACTTCGACGAGTAGCTTGTACCTCAGCTACGATCTTGTACCCTTGGGAGGGGCCTGTAGATAGTCAGGCTTCTCAGCCTTTTCTTTTGTAGCTGTCTGTACTCAGACATGTAATGCTTCCATTGCTTGTATGCTCTGAATGATGGGTCATGTGACCCCTATTTGTACTTAATGCTATGAGGCTCTTCTGGGCCTTTATCTATATGAGTTTGCATTATGTTGTGATGCCATGTTGTACAGCACATACTTGCATGTTATGCGTACATGTAACGTGTATTGCTATGTGTGGGATCCGACAACCTAGTTGTCTATCCTTGGTAGCCTCTCTTATGGGGAAATGTAGTCTAGTGCTTCCACCGAGCCATGGTAGTCCGCTACAGCCCGGTTTACCGGAGTCCTGCTAGCCCAGCGCTACTGCTCCGGAACACTTAGACTGGCCGGCATGTGATTCACTTTGTTCCTGTGTCTGTCCCTTCGGGGAAATGTCACGCGGTGACATCCGGAGTCCTGCCTAGCCTGCTACAGCCCGGGAACCCGGAGTCCTGTTAGCCCAGTTCCTACAGCCCGGTTTCACACGCTGCTGACCGACATGCTCGATGTTGTTTCATGTATGCCTGTCCCCGTAAGTTAGTGCCACTTTGGGTTCACGACTAGTCATGTCGGCCCGGGTTCTTTGTCATATGGATGCTAGCGACACTATCATATACGTGAGCCAAAAGGCGCAATCGGTCCCGGGCCATGGTAAGGCGACACCCGTGGGAATACCGTGCGTGAGGCCGCAAAGTGATATGAGGTGTTACATGCTAGATCGGTGTGACCTAGAATCGGGGTCCCGACACAGCATCAACAATAAATATCATGCAATAACATAACGATAATCTACCATGCAAGCATTTAACCAACTGGGTGCAAAGGAACATGCATAACAACGGTACTTAGAACAGACGATAGTCATGCACCGAAGACCATCACCAACATGTACTACTACTAAACATTGCCAATATTAAAGTAATACTAGCATGAAGAACATAATAACAGGGTGCAAGAAAACATAGCATGACGGTAAACACCGTTCCATAAGCATAACCGAAATACCGACATCATTAGCAAAACGAACAGGCAGTTATTAAGGATTCAAGTTGAAAACCAATGCTTCTGCATGGCTATCATGCAAATGGTGGTTGTGGCTTGCCTAGGGATGAAGAAGGCTCCGGGGAGAAGTGCGGTGAAGCCGCAGAAAGATTCGTCGGAAAAGATTCTCTCCCGGAGGGGGCTGATTAGGGGCAAGGGTAAAATGGTCATTTTTAGTATGTCAAACCATAGTGAAAATGATACATTCGGGACCAAAGAGACGAATAAGTGGGCTTTTGAATCACCTCAATCGGAGTTACGAGTGAAAAGTTGTGAAGTGATGAAGATCAGGGACTTTTCTGCAAAAATATCATCACAAACAAGTCCCTGAGTGGATAAGGCAGAAGCAGTTTTGGAAAAATACGCTTTCTAGAGAGGAAAGCGTACTTACGGCTGAAGAAGAAACGGAATGTGCTTTCAATTAAGGGAAAGCGTACTCTCCGGACTACGTCTCCACTTAACCACGTCAGCGGGCCGGCCCGGTCAACGCGCAGAGGCCGACAGGCGGGGCCCAGGGGCAGGGGTCGTTGTCGTCTTCGTCTCGCCTGTGCTCGTCCGTGGTCCAGAGGGAGGGGCGCGGTGCCGGCGGCCGTCCTGGTGCCACCGGACACCGTTTGAGGCGCCCGGACCACCGCTGGACTCAGGAGGCCGAAGCGGTTCGATTCCAGCAGGGCGCGACTGCCGAGGAGTGCTCGACCGAGCAGGGCGCTAGCCGCAATGGATGACTGCTTCGGCCGAAGATGGGTGCGGCGCCACGAGCTGCTCCGGGGTCGAGGCGAAGACATGGGGAGGCTCCAGGAGGTCCTGGGAGTGATGTGGTGGTGTAGGAACGAAGAGAAAGGGGCTGCACTGCCCGAATTTAGGAGGGGGCCGGCGACGGGCACGGCAGCCATGGAAGGGACAGAGAGTGCCTCGAGCTTGTTTTTGTGGTCGGGGAGGCCTAGAGGAGTGAGGAGGTCGAGTGGTGAAGAGAACCGAGGTCGGGGACGGCTTAAATAGGCGAGGGGAGAGGTGGCCGAGCTGGCGTCGCCGCGGATGTGTGGCCGGCGCCGCGGACGCGTGTGCACGCACCCGAGCTCACTGGTAGACGACAGGGAGGGATCAGTGGAGAGCCTCACGGGGCAGAGGAAGCCAAGGAGGCACGGGGAAGAAGGGACGAGCGACATTAATGCCTTGTCGGCACTTTTGGCCCATGGTCGCGCGGCAGCGAGCGTCGACGAGGAAATGGACGAAGGGGGAGATGGCTCCAAGGGGACGGCGACGATGAGAGGAAGACAAGGGACATGGTCACGCGTGCGAAGACGACGAGCACGAGCAGGGCCGAGGCAAAACGACGCTCTGGACACGGCCATTGCATGCAGAGCGCGTGAATAGCCATGCCAGCTGCGTGGTCACCACCATGACCGGCAAGACAGGACGCGAGAGGCTGCAGCGAGCTGTCTAGTGACTATTCCCTGCATAATAGAGGCCGAGGGAGTTGATGGATCGACAAAAGGAGCCAAGGAGAGGAGTGTGGCATCGTTGCAAGTTTGCTGCATCAAACTTGGACGTGCACTGCTGATCAGCAGGAACTTGATTGGGTCAAATGGTGTTGTCTGGGGTGTTTAGGATAGGAAGGACTACGATCCTGTGAATTTTGGATGGAAATGGAACAATATTTAATGCACTTGCTTAACAACTGCTAAATCTCGTCCAGAAACTTGATAAGGAAGGTGCACTCACATAGAGTGTCAAGTTGAGCTGAAATTGGGCAAGGCAGAGCTATTTGGTCATATGAAGATGCTGCAAAAGGTTTCATACCAATTGGATAAACCAAAATGGTACTTCCTTCACAAACATTTCCACTGACCAGAAACTTGCAAAAATTCTAGAGGAAAATTGGCTAGATGTAATCTGCCCAAATTGGGTGGAGATAGGTTATATGGATAAGAGAAGGCCTAGGAAAATTTACAGTCATAATGGAGCAAGATAAAATATACTTGCTTCACTAACTGAAAATTTGGACAGAACCAAAGATTTGAAGATGTGCTCACAGGGACGCAGAGCATGAGCTCAACTTTGGTGGAGTGCTATGATATGATGATATTGAGGTCATGCATAAATTTCAACTCATTTGGATATGCCTAGCTAGTACTTCCTTCACAACCAATTCCCTCAGACAGGAACTTTGAAAAATTGCTCAAGAATATTTACTAGGCAAATAAAATTGAATTTTGTCATGAGGCAATTACTTGGACATGAAAAGGTGTCCAAGAAGTTTGGGGTCAAGTGGGAAAAGATAAATGGCAGTTGCTTCACAATCTGCCATTCAGGACAGAATAGAAAAAGAATTATTTGAGGATGATGGGAAACATGGCCAATGAAATATTTTGCCATATTTGAGAAAGATATGACCCAAACAATTTATGAGAATTATTTGGAAATTTTAGGAGTGACAGAAATATAGGTTGCTTCACAACCTAGGGCAATTAGGGTCATTCCTTTAATAGAAACGGAATATTCCCAATAAAAAGAATATTGGGATTTGGCTAGGATGAAAATGGAAAGGTCTAGGGAAGGATTTGGCTAGGATGAAAATGGAAAGGTATAGAGCATAGAGTCTACTCCCCTGTCCCTTCTATCACAAATCACAAAGCAGTGAGGCATCAAATCACAAAGCACGGACGAAGCAGCCGTCATTTCACTCTTCACTGACTCCGCTTCTCCATCGTCTTCTTTGAGAAACCATCTCACCGCACTAAGCTGGACGGACGATGCTATTGTGTACTAGTAGTACTAGTACATTTACGCGTCCTTTGGTTCAACGGACTTCCTGGATGCAAATAAGGCGGTGGTCTCAGCTTGCAGGCGGCACTTGCGAACGACTTTCCGTGGTCTCCCTCAATGGTGTTCTCCGTCGAACGCACTTCGCCAAACCACAACGTTCGAGATATCGTCGACGTCACCGCAATGGGGAAGGAAGTCAAATATAGTTACTACCTCCATTTTTTGTACACAAGGCCAATATATCAAAATTACAACTTGCAAAAGGCCACTAACACTAATCGAGGCAAAATTAATGGGGTTTGCCTCATACTAGCAACCAAGGACATTAATATCCCCTGCATGCATGCGGAAGTGAGAAGGTTGGTTTGCATGGCGCTGCATTAATCAAGCGATGATGAGTGAGATGGTTAGCTCTTTGGGCTTTGGAAAAAAATACGCATTAATTGACATGTGAAACGAGGATTTGTATCGAATAATCCCGCGAAGGAAAACCCCGCCTTTCTTTTTGAACACTAGAACTCTTAGTACGTAGTACTCCCTTCGTTCCTTTTTACTCCGCATATAAGATTTGTGTAGTGTCAAACTTCACCAACTTTGACCAAATTTGTATAAAAAATATCAACATCTACAATATCAAATATACATAATATGCAACTACATTCCATAATGAATCTAAAGATATCCGTTTGGCGTTGTAAATATTGATACTTTTTTTCTATAACTTTGGTCAAAGTAAAGATACTTTGACTTCAGACAAAAGTTATATGCGGAGTAAAAAGAAATGGAGGGAGTACGTACTTATCCTGTTTGGTTCTAGGCCTTGCATTGCCATACTTCACCACACATTTTTGCCAAGCTTGCCTAAAGTTTTCAAATGAAAAGGAGGTACACTTGCGCACGGCTGTCGCGGTCGCACCACACCCTCACACGGTAGCTCATGCACGCTACGGTCGCACCGCACACTCACACAGTTGCTCCTGCACGCTGCAAACCCAACCAAGGGAACGCACCCTCATTGACAAGTGCTGTCTCATGTGAACAAACCAAACTCGGCCATTCTACCGCTGACACATAATTTTCGTTCATAGAGTATGTTTATCCAACCGCATGTTGGGGCGTATCCATACAGCCCGTGCAGTGGTCTATTGGGGAAGAAGAAGAGATGAGGAAGAAGGGTTAGGAGACGTAGGATATTCATCCAACCGCCTGAAATGGTAGACTGGCCCAAGTCAGGCGACTTGCATAACAATATATGTTTTTACACAGCAAAAGATCCATAAAAACAACAACATAAAGAAAAACTATCACTGCTCGCGGAACGAGACAGCCTTGTCGTCTTTGGCTGCCGGACGCGAACCAGCCGTAGCTGCCGACTTGTGTCTCCGCACCATGGTTGTCCTCGGCCTCCAGCTACTCGTTCACGCGGAGTGTGCGGGCGCTCTGCATGGACGAGAGCACCGCCCGGTTCAAGTCGAGGACGTCCGGTTCCGCCTGTAGGAGGGCCTCGATGGCACCGGCATCCGCGCGCTCCGCGTCGAGTGGAGCCTCCGCCGCCCGGTTCAAGTCCAGGACGTCCGGTTCCGCCTGTAGGAGGGCCTCGATGAGAGCGGCATCCGCGCGCTCCGCGTCGAGTTGAGCCTCTGCCGCTCGGTTCAAGTCCGGGACATCCAGTTCCGCTTGCAGGAGGGCCTCGATGGCAGCGGCATCCACGCGCTCCGCCTCAAGCTGAGCCTCCGCCGCCTGGTTCACATCCATGACATCCGGTTCCGCCTGTAGGAGAGCTCGATGGCAGTGGCATGCGCGCGCTCCGCGTTGAGTTGAGCCTCTGCCTCCCGGTCCTCCTTTAGTATAGCCAGGTTCAACCGCTGGTCCGCCTGCACCATGGGGGACTCGAACGCCGGCACGAAGTCGATGTCCATCATCTCATACCCATCGGGGGCCTTCTGCCCCGCAACCCCTGCCATGAACATTGGGTCGGCTTCCTCCTCCTCGTAGCTTGGCTCTAGAGAACTCGAGGATTGGTCTGCCGCAAAGCGAGCTTGGGAACGGAGGTCTGTGGCACCGACCGCCGCCGCGATTTCTGCGCGGCGCTCCGGCGTCAGCATCTTGTAGTACGTGATCTTGCGGCGCACCATGGCTTTCCGGTGAACTAGGGGACGCTTGATGTGGGCTAGGGGATCAAAAGGTGGGGGAAGGGGCTGGAGATTAGGTGTGGTTTTAGGGCAGTGGCTGGCGTAGGCCGAGCATCGAAGGTTCTGGTGTGAATAGTGGTTCTGGTGACGACCAGTCAATTGGTTTTGACTGTACATCGCTCTTGTCGTGTTCGCGTTGTAGCCCGGCATGCTGGACCCTCCATGTCGCTCACCGAATGGAACTTTGACCAAATGTTAGAGTAATAATATATGACATGCAACTTACACAAAGCATACGGTCAAATTCGTATGTGAAAGGAGCTTCCAATGATATAATTTTCACATTATACATCTCATGTACTATTAATCTTGTCAATAGTCAAATGCGGTTTTGAAAAACGCATTAGAGCATGGTTAATAATATAGCCAGTCGATGGCTATAAGGAACTGCCATGTCATCTATATCCATCATCTATTATATGCACTCATACAGTAGTGTGGGCTATAAGGTTGGCTATTTCCCGCAAAAAAAATTATAAGGTTGGCTATTGTATTAGTACTTTTTTCCATCTCCTCTCTATCTCTTTCTTCATATTTATTGTATTTAACTAGGAATGCGTATATAGCTAGGCTCTTGCATGAGAGCTCACTCCCCTTACTTTTTCACATCTCTCTCCTCCACATAGGCCCTATATAAATGGAAGGAGGGAGTACTACTATGAGCACTGCATACTCTAGTACAGATGTTGTCAGTACTCCACTAGTACTATTGGACAGGGAGCTTAAAAAAAGTTACTATTGGACTAGCTATACGTGGAGAAATCCTAGTAGGAGAGCATGTGCGAGAACAAGCACATTCACGTGGTTGAAAACAAATTGGAACCATCTCGAGTACAAATCTAGGAGTACGTACGAATCTAACAATATTGATTGGGCGTTGTTGAATGTTGATACTTTTTTTATCAAAGTAGAGATACTTTGACTACACATAAAACTTATAAGTAAACTAGAAAGGATGGGAGGGAGTATATTGTACGTTCAAAAACGAAACAAACATTGAATACCCTTTATATATGATTTGCGGATGCTCTGATCACCGGTTCAAAATTTTGAATCCGCCTTAGGTATCACACATGCCCCCACTCGTTCTCTCTCGATTTCATCTCGGGGTCCGGATATCGATTGAAAGAGGACTAGGGTGGGTACAATACGTTCGTTTTGCTTATGAACGTACAATATACTCCCTCTGATCCCCACAGACCCCCCTCGCAGGTCATTTCTATCATAGAAACAGACCAAACCTTTATCTCCTTGCACGACACGCAATTGATCTCTGAACATCAATCGATCTCGTCAACATGTGTCGGGGCATGAACCAAATGGGATGTCAAAACTAAGACACGAAGCGACATGTATTGGAGGCAAAGTGAAACTTAAACGAACCGTTTGTTTGTATGCATGTCGGACAAATTACAAAACATTGGAAATACAAGCATGGTCTAGGCTCACATGCGAATGATACTCGGCGGAATGTTCAAATGAGGCATGCGGGGGGATGGACTCGACCGGAGGGCGACATGATCGATGGAGAAGAGGGTTGGAGAGGAATGAGAAATAAGCAAAAGCCACATGATTATACTTGAACGGCTTGAATAAAGAATAAGTTGTCTCACTTGGCCTACATAGTGAAACGCCTAATGCGCAACGCGGAGCACTGATGCTCGAATATGGCCGGGAAAACCGGGAAACCGACATGTGGGGCACACCTGTCGGGACGACGTACCGCAGACTAGTCCAATGGAGCAGCTGGCCCACAACCTCCTCGCCACCGCCAACCGTTCATGTGGGTCGTGGGGGCCAACAATGTGGCGCAGCTCCAGCACCGCCTCTGGACACGGCGACCGCGGTGAGCGACCACTACAAAAAGAATACACCTCCGTGATGATACGTGTTTGTCACAGTAGGTCACATTTTCTATCATGCATGTACATCCATGACAAATTTATGACAGAATCAAGATAGTCATACCCGTGTTGTCGTAGAAGTGTTCCATGACATTACCAAAATTATCATCATGGAAGTGTCCACTTCCATGAGGATAAATCGCGCGTCACAGAAGTGCTTTCATCAAGGGTGACCGACACGTGGCATCCACCGTAACGGAACACCGTTAAGCTATCGGGTCCGGTTTTGGATCCGATAACCGGTTAAAAGCTGGGACCAATGAGAAATTTCCACGTGTAAAATTCTGATTGGCCGGAGGGAACACCTATCAGCTCGTCAGTGGGCCAGATGTCGCCCGTCCATTGGAGGAGACATGCCTACGATACGTCGACACGTGGCTGGGCCCAACAGAGGCCCATATAGGTTAAAAAGGCCAGTCCAGTCAAAGGCCCGTAGTACTTACTCAGGTATTAGTGGGCCAGCCCAATAACGGCCTGCTTAATAAAGGCCCATTTACGGCCCGAAGCTAGATCTGGCCCGTTAATTGTCCGCCAAATATTTTGGCCCGTTTACGGCCCGAAGCCAGATCTGGCCCGTTAATTGTTCGCCGAATATTTGGGCCCAATTACAGCCCAGTGACTTTCGGCCTGTTAAAGGCCCGATGTAGACATGGGCTCATTTCAGCCCGGTGTGACTTTCGGCCTGGGAATGGCCCGTGCTGACGGCCCGTGATAAAGGTGGCAACAGTTAAGCCCAACGTGACTTTGTGCCTATTAAAGGCCTGTCGCATAATTCGGCCGATTGATGTCTGTACTAAGCTTTCGGCCTCTTAAAGGCCCATGATATCAGTGGGCCAACTAAGGCCCGAGATATGTTTCAGCCTGGTAACTGCTAGTGATATAACTGGGCCCAAAAACACCCGGTCTACATTTCAGCCTGCTGAAGGCCCGTCGACGACTAGTGAAAGTTGAGGCCCAACATGCATTTTGGCCTGCTAAAGGCCCATGGTTTCATTTGGGCCGTAACAGGCCAGTACAATATTCAACATGTTAATGGCCCAACGCTACCTGGGCCAAACTAAGCGCTTGGTCCACAAATGGCCCAACTAAAATATAGGCCGGTGTAAGTTGTGGGCCTCGCACAAAGTGTGAAGGCCCCAATCATTCGGGCCCAAGAAAGATGCAGGCCAGCCCAATTGTGGCCCGCTAAAAACCAGGCCCGTTAGAGGCAAATGTTTCCGCCCGGTCGACTACATCTGATTTTATTTCAGATAGCGAATGATGGCAGTAACTGGTAGGAATTAAGAACAAACCTACTCTATACAATAAAGAAATTACGGCATAGTAACTAAGAATAAACCTACACTATACAATAAAGGATTTATGGTAAATGACATCCACTGGGCATCAAAGTTCGCCACAAGTGATCATAAAGCGCAACGAAGAATACAAAAACTGGGCACCATTGCAGCGTAACAAAATAATACTGAACCGAGACCACTTCCAAGACAGTTCAAGAAAGGTTAGCCTTGCGCGAGAACTGCTGCGCAAGCTGCTGAGCAAGGCTGTGAGACCGGCCTAGCATGTCGGTCATAGCTTCCAGGTGTAGCTGTTTAGCGATGAGGTTCTCATTGGTGTTCTCCACAATATTTCTTAGAGATAGGACTTCAAGTCGAAGTTGAGTTGCAGAATGCCTTCGTGTTAGAACTTGGGACTGAAGAAGTCGAAATGATTCAGACAACGAATTCTGTGAGCTTGTCTGACTGCTAGTCTCAAGTAACTTGAACACTGCATCAAGACAAGACTTTGGGGTTGTCTCGCTATCTTCAAGATGTTTTGCCTTCTTTGCTGCAATATATGTTGGGTTTGTCTCACAGCCTTCAGCAGACTTGTGCATGCCATCAGGCATATCACCCTGAAACAAAGCAGAGAGATGACAGGTTTTGCACGTGTATAAATAAAGATGATAACGGTGCTGTCAATTCCATCCAATTTCCAATTAGAAAATAAAGAGTAAGTTCAAAATATCAATAGCATAATTTGGCATTGTTCATAATGCGGGGAGCTTCACCGCACTACTGGATTACCATGTCAACATAACAAGCATAGATGAAGGGCAAAGAAAATCATTGTATCTATTTTGGTTAATGTGCATGGCATGTTGTTCATATCATCAGCCACATCAGTAAGATAAAACAGGAGATGACAAGGTGCAAACGTGGGCTGCTTCACCACACACTGGATTATAGATCCACAAAAACAAGCATACATATAGGGAGTATTGAGTAATGTGCATGGTATGAGTAAGGAATTTGGTTTTACAAGTAAAACTTAGAACTTACGGTTCTTGCGAACATGCATTTTGGTAGAAACAACAAACTAAACAGTAGTAAACGATAGGGAGTATGAGCAAATTAAACAGCAGTTGAGGATAAAGGCTTTAGAAGGACTGACTTACATTAACAGTTAACACCGGCTTTATAATGCCCTTCTCCATGTCAAGGGAAGGATAACTCAAGAATTTCAGCATATAATCTTCTTCATAAGCATTGCCTGTACTCTACATTTTGTAGAGAGTAATTATAGATATGATAATACTGGAAGGGATAGAGGATAATGGAGATAAGATGCAGATTGATGCTACATAATCAACTACCAATCCCTGGAAGTACAAGCGTTACAGGAGAAAATGTACTGACAAGAGCAATGGGGTACACTTCTGCACTGGCATTGTCTATGTATTCTACTTTTTGGCAAGATGAAATATAGATCTAATCTTTTTTAGTAAATGGTGGGCGAGGGAGATAAGATGCAGAATGCTACACAATGAACCAATCCCTCTTCCCATAATACAAGAGTGTTTTGAACACTGGTGTACTATACAAAACGTTCTTATATTATGGGACGGAGGGAGTAGCTGTTAATGTAAGTACAGTGATAGACGGCGTTCAGTCCTTACAAGAGGACTGCAGAGCTAAACCTCTTCAAAAGCATTGGGTTGATTCTAAATTTATGTAAGAGTCCATAGGGATCTTATAATGTCCACCAAATGGACCATAACGAGGCTAAAATGTGCAGTGATGCTACATAATCAAACAACTATGAAAGTAAGTATGGTCATACAGGGCAAGAGGTACTCACAAGAGCAATGCAGTGTGCAGTATAGTTGCGAGATTCTATGGTCCCTTGAGAATGAATGTTCTTTTGCTAAAAGTTTTTGTACAAGTGAGACGTTAAGGCAAATGCAGAAATGTAGTTCAAATTGTGATGTGATATCATAGACAATACCTTACGCTGCAGCCGTGACCAATGTGTAACATCATTATTCCAGTCACCGTCGGATAAATGTAGCACCGAGACTTTACAGAAATTTCGTTTAGAGGCTTGCCATCGAAGTGCGCTTGCCTCAGGTAGGAACGATACTTCATCAACGAGTGCTTGAAAAGCGCAACCAACCCTTGCTCGTCTTCGCAATCCAGTTTGGTCCTCGCCTATTTAAAAGAATGAAATCTTGTGTCTTCTGTCAGCAGAAACATATGCAGTAATGACCATGAATAACATTAGTACATTACTTACGCGTAAGTTGCGGAGGAAGACTGGAAGTTGTTCTGTTTCTACGGTATAATCTTTCCATGAAGGAAAGATGCACACAAAGTTCCTGACAACAATATAAGCTTCGTCTTCTAAACTAGGAAGAAATGGAACAGGGGTCCTATTTGCTGCAAATGGGGCTCTCTCTGGTTCGAAAAGGGATTTGGTAACTAGATTTGGTGTACTCTTTGCTGGAATGGGGGTTTTGCATTGTAGAGCTGATGCTATGTCAATTGGCATAATCATAATGTTTGCTGCAGTTGGGGTCTGCTGAGTTGGGGCATCAGAAATGACCAGTGTTGTAGGGCTAGAGTCTGCTAGAGTTGGGGTGTTTTGTGGGTTAGGTGATATTGCAACTACACCTAATGGGCTACTTGATTTATCAGGTGCCACTACCTTTTCCAAATACTTTGCTTGTGCTCCTCCACAATCAGCAATTGCCCTCTTCCTTTTGAACGTCTGATACACAAGAACAACATTTGAATGGATAAATATGGTATGATGACAGATGGAATATGTACTGAAAATGGATAGGCAGGGCGTATTCACATACACGATGTGTAAACTAAGCTAATGGCAGTTCAACAAAGTAGAAGCAATGCAAAGCATCAGTTGCAAGATATGTGCGACCAATATAACCTTGGAAAGTTAGAGCAAGCACCTTGATGGGTGAATAAGATAGGGCATCTTCCTCTGACTCCTCCACTAGGGAGCTACATTGACTTAGGTCTCCCTCTAGCTCAGAATCACTGCTAGGATCATATTCTGAGCATGAATCTGTAGGTGGAGAGTGTTTGCATTGCGTTGCATCCAGACTTGATTTCAGTCCCTTAATGCCAAGTTTGACAGCCATGGCATTGTTCTGCTTTATTCTTTTCATGCGTGTGATAACCCACAAGTATAGGGGATCAATTGTAGCCTCTTTCGATAAGTAAGAGTGTCGAACCCAACGAGGAGCTAAAGGTAGAACAAATATTCCCTCAAGTTCTATCGACCACTGTTACAACTCTACGCACGCTCAGCGTTTGCTTTACCTAGAACAAGTATGAAACTAGAAGTACTTTGTAGGTGTTGTTGGATAGGTTTGCAAGATAATAAAGAGCGCGTAAATAAAAAGTAGGGGTTGTTTAGATAAAGACACAATAAGGTAAATATAGCGAGTGTGGAAAAGTGGTGATAGGAGTTGCGAAATTGTCCCTTAAGCAATTGACTACTTTACTAGATTGATAGCAAGTTTTATGCGGGAGAGGCCACTGCTAGCATGTCATCCCTGACTTGGAATTCTATGCGCTTATGATTGGAACTATTAGCAAGCGTCCGCAACTACTAACGTTCATTAAGGTAAAACCCAACCATAGCATTAAGATATATTGGCCCCCCATCAATCTCGTATGCATCAATTTCTATGCTAGGTTGAAGCTTCTGTCATGCTTGCCCTCCAATACATAGTCCTATCAACATACAACTAACCCTATGGTGTGATCCACGCGCGCGCTCATATGATGGGCACCAAAGGATAGCAACATAACCACAAGCAAATTAAATCAATCATAGCAATTCATCAACCACCGATAGGACAACGAAAATCTACTCAGACATCATAGGATGGCAACACATCATTGGATAATAATAGGAAGCATAAAGCACCATGTTCAAGTAGAGGGTATAACGGGTTGCGGGAGAGTGGACCGCTGTAGATAGAGGGGGAAGGTGATGGATATGATGGTGAAGATGGCGGAGGTGTTGGTGAAGATCGCGGTGAGGATGATGGTGGCCACGGCAGCGTTCCGGCGCCACCGGAAGAGAAGGGGAGAGGGGGCCCCTTCTTCTTCTTCCTTGACCTCCTCCCTAGATGGGAGAAGGGTTTCCCCTCTGGTCCTTGGCCTCCATGGCATGGGAGGGGCGAGAGCCCCTCTGAGATTGGATCTGTCTCTCTGTCTCTCTCTGTTTCTGCGTTCTCGTCTTCTGCGCTTTCACCGTTTCGTATATATATGGAGATCCGTAACTCCGATTGGATTGAAACCTTCGCCCAGATTTTTCTCTGAAAATTAGCTTTCTTGCAGCCAAAGTAGAGTAGAAACCGCCTTACGGGTGGCCCACGAGGGGGGCAAGCACGCCCCCTGCCTCGTGGCCACCTCGGGCACCGTCTCACGTTGATTCTTCTTCCCGTATTTTCCAAATATTCCAAAAATATTCTCCGTCCGTTTTTATTCCGTTTGGATTCCGTTTGATATGGTGTTTCTGCGAAAAATAAAACATGCAACAAACAGGAACTGGCACTGGGCACTGGATCAATATGTTAGTCCCAAAAATAGTATAAAAAGTTGCCAAAAAGTATATGAAAGTTGTACAATATTGGCATGGAACAATAAAAAATTATAGATACGACGGAGACGTATCAGCATCCCCAAGCTTAATTCCTGCTCGTCCTCGAGTAGGTAAATGATAAAAAATATAATTTTTGATGTGGAATGCTACCTAGCATAATCTTGATCATGTATCTAATCATGGCATGAATATTAAGACACGAGTGATTCAAAGCAATAGTCTATCATTTGACATAAAAACAATAATACTTCAAGCCTACTAATAAAGCAATCATGTCTTTTCAAAATAACATGGCCAAAGAAAGTTATCCCTACAAAATCATATGGTCTGTCTATGCTCCACCTTCACCACACAAAATATTCACATCATGCACAACCCCGATGACAAGCCAAGCAATTGTTTCATACTTTTGATGTTCTCAAACCTTTTCAACTTTCACGCAATACATGAGCGTGAGCCATGGACATAGCACTATAGGTGGAACAGAATATGATGGTGGAGGTTGTGTGGAGAAGAAAAAAAGGAGAAAGTCTCACATCGACGCGGCTAATCAACGGGCTATGGAGATGCCCATCAATTGATGTCAATGTGAGGAGTAGGGATTGCCATGCAACGGATGCACTAAGAGCTATAAGTGTATGAAAGCTCAAACTGGAAACTAAGTGGGTGTGCATCCAACTTGCTTGCTCATGAAGACCTCGGGCATTTGAGGAAGCCCATCATCGGAATATACAAGCCAAGTTCTATAATGAAAATTCCCACTAGTATATGAAAGTGATAACTCAAGAGACTCTCCATATGAAGAACATGGCGCTACTCTGAAGCACAAGTGTCGTAAAAGGATAGTAACATTGCCCCTTCTCTCTTTTTCTCTCATTTTTTTGGTGGGCATCTTTGGCCTCTTTTTTTTATTTGGGATTCTTTGGCCTCTTTTAATCTTCCTCAGGCAGGTCCGTATCCCCTTGATCCAGATGATCATGTTTTGTCATGCCGAGCTATTGATACGCACTACTGTTTTGCAACACCGTTTAAGTATAGCTATTGTTTTCCTATTCTTTCAGATTCAGGACAATGAAGATGATTTCAGGGGAACTGCACAATATGGACTCATGTTGAGTCATCTCTATTGTCTCATGTGTTTGTCGCAAATGTGTTAGCATCAATTGCAAGATGGGGCAGCTAGCTAGCTGTGGAGTTGCCAACATGCTCAAAGTGCTCACAACATTGAGAAGAAACAAGCATGCCCAGGAAATTAAGGAAATTAATGCGTGCGCAGGGAGGCCCTTTGCTCAGAGAAGCATCGACGGATTTTCTTTATTTCCACATCTTCTCACAGCTTTGTATTGGTTATAGTATAGTGAATCATTGAGATACATAAACATGCTAAACTTTTGTTCTTCTGAATGTTAGTATGCATACCGTATCTTCTCAAGCTTAGTATAATGTAAATGTTGACTAGCCTGTGAACCTTCACAATCTAGTAAGTATATTGGAGGCATGTTATTTGACACCTCACTTTGCCATGCTATGCGACCAGTGTGAGTGTCGGCATCCAGTACCGCATCCTCTAATTTTGTGGATGCCAAGTTGAAAAAGGTTACCGATGAGTAGCCATAAGCTGGAGGCATCTCTTTTTTTTCGAATGGGCAATAAGCTGGAGAGTGTCTCGGGCTGCCTCTAGCATAAGCCCCTCCAATACGAAACACGGGCAGCCGACTGGGCCGATACAAAAGCCTATCCATCTTAAGGCCCATTTGTTTTTGTTTTTTGTGAGGAGAAGCCCATATTTCTTGAAGAGGGGGCGATCCCAGGAAAACCCTCCTTCCTCCTCGCTTCCACTTATAGTATAGCTCGCTCAACTCTCCCGCTTCCGTCGCCGGCCAATTCACCCGCTCCCCATCTTCCTCACTCGTCCAGAAAACCCCCGCTCATCTTCTTCCTCACTAGTACATAAAACGCCTGCTCCTCTTCTTCCACTCCTACAGAAAACCCCAGCCCTCCTTCTTCCCCACTCGCACTGCCACTAGGCTCGTCTCTGGCTACTCTGCTCAAACCCGTGAGCTCGGCGTGACGCGCACAAGGAAAATGGAGTCGGCTGGCCCCAGCGCCAAGAAGATGAGGCTCCTGCCAGCGGCGACGCCGGTTGTAGATCCCGCACCCGGTAGCACGGGGAGAAGCAGCGAGCCCCCCCACCCGGATCTGAGGAACCGGTGGAATCTCTGGTGGACCGCATTAATGATCTCCTAGACATCATCCTTGAGGAGATCATCTCGCTTCTCCCCACCAAGGATTGCTACCGCACACAAGTCCTCTCAACTCGGTGGCGCCCTCTATGGCGCACCGCGCCCCTCAATCTCGACCATTGTCAGATATATGTCCTTCCTAAATTTGATCTCCTCAGAGCCATCGTCTCCTCTCACCAGCAGGGCCCCGTTCAACGCCTCTGCATCCCGACATGCTACCTGTTGTCCATACCCGGCACGGTGGATGCTTGGCTAACATCCCCTGAATTCGGAAAACTCCAGCAGTTTGAGTTCTACCATTACCACGAAAGTTTCATACCACGAACACGGCAAGAATTCGTGCCCACACCATCGTTGTCCATCTCGTGGTTTTCCTCCTCTCTCCACACCGCCACCTTCACCAGGTGCCATCTACCAGACGATATGGTACAAATGCTTCGACTCCCACTTCTAAAAAAACTTTCGCTAGTGGTGGTTTATCTGTCGGAGGCCTCACTACACAGCATCATCCACTCCAGTTGCCCTACCCTGGAGCGCTTGCTGATTGTTTTGGGAATAGAAATCCCTAGCAGTTGTCTCAAAATAAAGTCGCCTCACCTTAAAAGCATTGGAATTTGTTTTGAAGGACAACATCTCATCATCGAAGATGCCCCTTCACTTCAAAGGTTGCTCCTTCATAATTGTTATACAACTTCGCAAATAACTGTCGTCTCTGCGCCCAAACTGGAGACCTTGGGTGTAATTCGTGATCCATTTGATGATCACAACAAGTTGGTGTTTGGCTCCACACTTATTCAGGTACCGTATATTATCATCTACACATTTGTAATCATAAGCAGCATTTTTCATTTGTGCGCATAAGTTTTGTATCATCTTGGAGTACACTTTGGGTACTAATATTATGTTATATGCTCAATGAAGAGTTCATCCATGGATAGCATATCAATGCTGCTGGATTCTGTCAAGATCTTATATATCGGAATGTTTAGTTTTGATCTGAACATAATTATTGGCTTGCTGCGATGCTTTCCATCTCTGGAGAATTTATATATAGAGGTGATGATTTCATGCACATTGAAAGCCCGTATATATTGTACTAGAATTAATTGTTCAGCTGTCCCTCTTTTGACATACTCTATGTTCAAAACTTAACTGTTTTCAATCTTCATGTCTACTTAGGCAGTGCTACCACATGGAAAAAAACGTATAACCAATCGGTGGCATAATAAACACCAAGATTTTCTTAGTTCTCATGACATTCATTTGAGGACAATAACGATGGAAGGATATGCATCCAACCAGGCAAACAGAAGCTTTGTCACATTCTTCCTATTGAATGCGAGGTTACTATTGTCCATGAGTCTTAAGTTTTACCGCAAGAGATTTCTCACGGACGGACACGTTGTACAGCAAAAAAACAAGTTTTAGGTGGACAAATGGGCTTCTAAACGTGCTCGACTTCTACTTATAACAAGTTGTAGTCATCCTGAAATAATTTTTTTTGCACAGGATGTTGATTTTATGGATCAGACCGATCCATTTGTTTGTGACTGCAAAAAAGAGTGGTTGGGTTAGATGATACTTCCATGTTCAATCTGGGTTTTGTCTAAAAATTTGATGAACAATTAATCCTTAGGGCTTTTTGTACCGTTTGTAAGCTTGAGTAGCATGTTGTTGCCCTCGTACTACCCTCCACCTGCCACTACACTGCCGCATCTTCCATGGCTGCTGTCCGTTCCAGTCCGAGGCCTCACCGTCGTTCTCCGCCTTGGTTCGCTCGATGTGCCCGCCGCCGTCTGGCGTTGTCAACATATTCAATAACCTCCCCGCAAAAAGAACATGGTCAACAACCAAGAGGAATCAGGAGATGACTTTACGTGGACAGGCTGACAATAGGGACCCACCAGGGTCATTGCATTACGCAAGCAGGTGCCTCGTTATTACAAGCCAAAAAAATACTTCCTCCTAATTCCTCACTGCTAGAAAATCACTTAAATGTCTTAAAAGGTGAAATGACCCCTGAAATTTTCCAAAATTTGACAACATCACACACAGTTGTTTTCTAGGAACCGTTTGCGATGAAAATATCTGGGTATATTTAAGTCTCCCTCCTTAAGCTTCGTCGGCTCGTCTGCTCCAGTGTCGGCAACCCCTGAATCCACGAATCCCAATCCCCATTCCCGCACCCCCTTCTTGTAAAGATGACGCCGTGGAAACACTTCGTGAAGGCCCGTACAATGGCTGCGTCCCCCTCGAGCGCTGCCGCCTGCTCCAAGAGCGCGGCCGCCTACGCCGAGGGTGCCGCCGCATCCGCATTGAGCGCAGCCGCTTCCGCCGAGAGGGCGTCTACGGCAACCGAGACGGTTTGTAGCTGCTGCTGCGACGGCAGTTGCAAACACCGAGAGCGCTTGAGCTGTCGTCCGTGCCGCCGATGTCGCCCTGGCCCGGGTCGAGGCCATCCATGCCAAGATCGAGGATGCACACGCCAAGATATTTTAGGCCACCTCGGACTCCAGCATGCAACCCACGTCTGAAAAGGCGGTGGTGGCCATGGAGCACCTGCTTCCTCATGAGGTCGTTGAGCAAGAGCTGAAGATGCAGGAGGCGGCGGAGATCGAGGAGTGCTGGGAGGAGGAGTTGCGCGTGGCCGAGGTCGAGGTAGAGAAGAGTCTGTCCGTCGAAGAATCGGCGGTGGAGTACCAACGCGAGCTCTAGCACAGCCACTACTACGAGTACTACAACCTTGAGGGCGGCACCGACGACGAGGACGAGGACGAGGACGCGGTCAACTTCAGCAAGGGGGACGGAGTCCACCAACGGCGGCATGTCGCCAGGACAAGTCATCGACATCTCATCTCACACTTGCGATGCATAGGCCGGAGCGGCGGCGGATTTGTTAAAATTACACAACGAGCGGATAACTCCAGGCACCCAGCAGCTCGCCCAGTTGTTTTTCTAGTTTCAGAGACGGAGCTCAACTGCGTGCTGTGCGGGGGCTGTGGCCCATCTAGCCCACGCTTACGATTTTATTTAAGCACATGACGAACCCAGTTGATATCTTTATTCTTTTTGAAAATGGCTAGCCCAGTTATTTTTTTTGGAGAACACAAAAACCGACGCCTACTTGCTTTTCTCAGCCCTGCTGGGCAGCAAATCTTTCAAGACGAGGAGGGAGGGATGTAAAGTAGTAAGAAATGGGCTTCCCCAGAAAATTGGCTATAGGTTTTAAGAAATGGGTTGTAAATTTTTAAACCAAAGCCAACCGGCAATTACATTAAAATATTAATTTTTCTGCATTTCTCTACTCGCTACTCTTATAAAAACCAAAGCCAACTGGCAATTACATTAAAAGATCGTCTTTTCTCCCACAAGATAAACTACTCATACAAATGCATCTTCATGTTCCGTGCAACGCACGGGCATCTTGCTAGTTAAGATTTTAAATTTCATTCTTTTTTGCGGAGAATTGTTTTTTGAATTTTATCTTGATATAATTTTTGAAAAATTATTTTAGCGTGACTCAAAATTTCATGATTAAAAGAGTTCGGACCCCACCGAAATATGAAAAATTTCGTTGAAGTTTTTAGCAGTGCCCGGAATATATGGTTTATAATGCTAATAAAAAGAATATGGGCTTCAAATATCCTTAAGAATTAGCAAATGGATTGTAAATTATTGAAAATAATGGCTAATGGGCTGTAAGTTGTTTTCCACAGATTTGGAGGCCGACTTCTGGGCCTACTAGGTTGACGATGTCCTAATTTTTTTTTGACGCGTACGCAAGGCTTTGTCAACTTAGTCAACACAGAGCAGTGACTGTTGGATGTCCATCCAACGGCCGTCATGCTTCTTCAATCTCTGATCTTCCTGCTCCAGCCGCCCAAAGCAGCGCCGGCGCGACTGCCTGCTCCCTCCCCCCGTGGCTGGCTGTGCTGCCGCCAGGCCATCCCTCTACACACCCGCACATCCTGTTATTTTCCGGCGATGTCAGCCTCACCCCGCAGCCGACCAGTCAGCGCTCGTACACCCCTCAGCGTGGGCATCCGCTGCGGTGGCTTCAACGGCTCCGGATCGTTCTCGTCCTGGGCCTCACCCTCGTCCACCGCGTTTGTGCTCTCGGCGCGGCGAGGTCAACATGGTCAACAAACAACAGCCATTGGAAGAGGCTGACAGTAGGGGTCCACACAAGGAAATGCCTCCTTATTACGCGCAAAATAATGATTCCTCCACCTGACAGCTGGGACCCACCAGAAGGGCCTCTGTATTTCTTGAAAAAAACGTTCCCCCCGCTGTTAGCTCGGACCCACCAGCTATATCTTCGCACACAAGGAAGTGCCTCCTTATTACGCACAAAAAAATGAATACTCCCCCTGCTAGCTGGGACCCACCATTTGTGGGAGGCTGACTTGTGGGCCTACTAAGATGACGGGGACGGAGGGCTTTGTCAACTTAGTCAATATGAACGATTTTAGCTCCAGTGACCGTATGCGATGTCCATCCAACGGCCATAGTGCTTCTTCAACCTCTGGTCTTCTCGCTCCAGCCGCCCAAAGTTGCGCCGGTCGTGCCGCCTGCTCCTGCCTCCCGTGGCCGGCTGTGCCGCCGTGGAGGCCTCACCGCCCCCTACTACTCCCACCGCTGGCCAGGCCATCCCTCCACTCACCCAGAACCCCTGTTATTCTGCGGCGACGGCAGCCTCACACTGAAGCCGAACCAATGAACCCTCGTACTCCTCTCCATGTGGGCATCCACTGTCGCGTCTTCCCCGGCTCTGTGTCGTCCCCTTCCTAGGCCTCCCCGTCGTCCACCGCCCTGGTGCTCTCGACGCGGCGTGGTCCATGTGGTCAAGGAACGACTTCCATCGAAAGAGTACTGTACGTGGAGAGGCTGACAGCTGGGTCCACGGCCGCAGCAAGGAAGTGCCTCCTTATTAAGCGGAAAATAATGATTCCTCCACCTGACAGCGGGGACCCACCGGACGAGCCACCATATTTCATGAAAAAACCGTTTCCCCCCTGACTGCTGGGACCCACCAGCTACATCTTCGCACGCAAGGAAGTGCATCCATATTACGGGCAAAAAAAATGATTCGCCCCCCTGACTGCTGGGACCCACCAGCTACATCTTCGCATGCAAGGAAGTGCCGGACAGCGGGACCCATCCGGTCGAAGCGTACGTAGCGTTGTCATTCTGGTCGCGAACGTGTACATACATACTGGTCGATGTAGAGGCGCGCACGTGTGGTAGTAGATGCGCGCATGTAGCATGTACACGTACGTACAGCGGTGCAAGAAAGTAAATACGGCCACGTACGTACATACGAGCGGGGTCTCGAATGCCTACTCGCGCATACGTACGGCCAGGGCTTGTGTACATGGCTGGGTCGGAACGGAGAAACTGCGTCGTCGTCCGGCTGGGGCGGAACGGAATGCGTTGTCGTGTTCATCGGGAGCCAACCGGCTTGGACGGAACAGCCGATGGAAACGAGGCCTGGCGTACCACAGAACGGAGGAAACGATCTTGTGTTCGACCGGCCACGATGGAAACGGGATCCTGTTCATCGGGAGGGGTCTGGCGTACCGCAACACAGAGGAAACGGACCTCCTACAATGGAAACGGGGTCCTATTGATCAGGAGGGGTGTGGCGTACCGCAAAACGGAGGAAACAGACTTGTGTTGGAGCTCCAGCCTCCACGGGCTACTGTTCATCCACCGTCGACCTCCTCCAGCCTCCACCTACGACTGTTCATCCACGGGCTCCTGTTCATCCAGCCTCCACCGCGCGCTCCTCCACCGGTTACTGTTCAACCAGCCCTCTCCATGGGGTCCTGTTCAACCACCCCTCCACGGGCTACTATTCAACCAGCCCTCCACCGGCTACTGTTCAACCAACCCTCCACCGGCTATTGTTCAACCTTCCCTCCACGGGGTCCTGTTCATCCAGCCCTCCATGGGGTCCTATTCATCCACGCCCAACCGGCTCGATCGATCGGGGTCCTGTTCATCCAGCGGCAACACGGGGTCCTGTTCATCCAGCCCCCCACCGGGAACTGTTCATCCAAAGCCCCCAACAACACTCACTGTTCATCAAGGGAAGGAGGCAGCAGTGTTCGATCGGCTTCAGTTAGCAGCAGTAGCAAACGAAGGAATCGCACGATAGGGTTCAGTTAACAACCATCTATCGATCGCTCGGGCTCAGTAACGCGTAGCCTGCAGTGCAATCGCTCGGGTTCAGTAGGCGAACGCCTAGCTCGGGTTCAGTTAGAGCCCAATCCTGCAGTGCAATCCCTCGCACTCACGCGCGTACGTGTACGAGAGAAACGTGACTCGCTCGTCCCCCGACCACCCACCGTACCGGGAACTCCCCGATATTTTCCTCGCACTCGCTTCTACCACGGTTTTTTCCGTCATGGACGGCCCAAAGAATGTCATGCATCTGCGTCTCCGGCCCGCCCAGGACGAAAAGCCCATTTTCCGTCGTATTTTTATCATAAAAGTAGGAGCCCACCACATCTATGATGATACCGGGTTTTCTCACAATTATCGTCAGAGAAGTGTCATAAGTATGACAGGAAAAAAATTCGTTGGGCCCAAAATGTCACGGATGTGTCTTTTTTTGTAGTGCATGAGTTGTCATTTGATAACGGGGTCACATCGTTAGGAGAATGATGTGAAGGACAAGACCCATCCATTAGCTTAGCAATATGATCGTTTAGTTTTATTGTTATTGCTTTCTTCATGTCAAATACATATTCCTTCGACTATGAGATTATGCAACTCCCGGATACGGGAGGAATACCTTGTATGCTATCAAACGTCACAACGTAACTGGGTGATTATAAAGATGCTCTAGAGGTATCTCCTAAGGTGTTTGTTGAGTTGGCATAGATCGAGATTAGGATTTGTCACTCCGAGTATCGGAGAGGTATCTCTGGGCCCTCTCAGTAATACACATCATAAGCTTGCAAGCAAATGACTAAGGAGTTGGTCATGAGGTGATGTATTATGGAACGAGTAAAGAGACTTGCCGGTAACGAGATTGAACTAGGTATGAAGATACCGACGATCGAATCTTGGGCAAGTAACATACCGATGGACAAAGGGAATTATGTATGTTGTCATAACGGTTCGACCGATAAAGATCTTCGTAGAATATGTAGGAGCCAATATGGGCATCCAGGTTCCGCTATTGGTTATTGACCAGAGAGGTGTCTCAATCATGTCTACATAGTTCTCGAACCGATAGGGCCCACACGCTTAACATTCGATGACGATATTGTATTATATGAGTTATGTGATTTGGTGACCGAATGTTGTTCAGAGTCCCGAATGAGATCACGGACATGACGAGGAGTCTCTAAATGGTCAAGAGGGAAAGATTCATATATAGGACGATTGTATTTGGACACTGGAAGTGTTCCGGAGTGTATCGGGTATTTATCGGAGTACTAGAGGGGTTACCGGAACCCCCGGGGGAATATATGGGCCATGAGAGGGGAGCACACCAGCCCATAAGGGGTGGAGCCCCCCCCTATGGCAGGTGGACGAATAGGAGAAGGGACGAGGGGGTTCAACACCCCTTCCTTCTCTTCTTCCCCCTTCCTTTCTTCTCCGATGGAAAAAGGAAAGGGGGGCGCCACTTGGGGAAACCCCAAGTAGGATTTGGATCCTACTTGGGGCGCCCCCTGGCCGCCTCTCCTCCCCTCCCACCTATATATATATATGTGGGGGGGGAGTGGGGCGCCTAGAAGACACAACGGCGCCTAGAAGACACAACATCAATTGTTAGCCGTGTGTGGCGCCCCCCTCCACAGTTTACACCCCGGTCATATTTCCGCGGTGCTTAGGCGAAGCCCGGCGAGGATCACTTCACCATCACCGTCACCATGCCGTCGTGCTGACGGAACTCATCTACTACCTCGACACCTTGTTGGATCAAGAAGGCGAGGGACGTCACCGAGCTGAACATGTGCAGAACTCGGAGGTGCCATACGTTCAGTGCTTGATCGGTCGGAGCTAGAAGAAGTTCGACTACATTAACCGCGTTGTCAAACGCTTCCGCTTTTGGTCTACGAGGTTACGTAGACACACTCTCCCCCTCGTTGCTATGCATCTCCATGGATAGATCATTGCGTGTGCATAGAAATTCTTTTGTTTTCCATGCAACGTTTCCCAACAAGTTTTGGACAAATGTGGAAGTGAGAAAGTGGTTGAGGGTTTTTGGAGCAACGTTTCCCAGCGCTACTGTTATGTATATTTCAAGCGCTACTACTAGGGTTTTCCCTAGTAGTGAATATCACTAAGCACTTTGAGCAAGAGACCATTAAGCAACACCTCATCCCCTTTTAATAGTACTAGTTGACCCGTTGCGCCAAATGGCGCAGAGACCTGCTGAAGACATGCTGTTGATGAAAATAGTTTCATGCTGCAAGAACCTTCAACTAAATCATGCTATTTTTTAAACATGTTTATTATGTTGTTAAATAATAGTTTGGGAAAAGGGAAACTTTGCATAATATGAATATGTTCAGTTTGAAAATATGGCCACTATGATGAGAGAGTAAAGTTGGCATGGTTGTAATTTTTTAGCAAGTTTGAAAACATGGTTATCATGATGAGAAACCTGGTCGTGCATCTTTTTCCTGCAAAAAAAGAGGGGAAAAGATAAGAAACCTAAGAAAAAAATATGTCTTTGTTGTGCATATACGAGATATAGGGATCAGGAGGTATTAGGATAGCCCATATGTTATTTAGCCCAGCCCATGTAGAGCGATGCCTGTGGCCCGTGAGGAGCTGAACATGAAGCGGCAGGGGCGAATCCAGCGTAGACTGTCTATCCCCTTCCTTTTGTTTCCTCAGCCGCCGACCGGTGCGATTTCTTACCTCTTTTGATTTCGGATTTGTCTGCATGCATGGATTTACTTTCCATTTATCTCGATCTTGCATATCCCCTCTTTTTTGTGGCGATTCTCACCCCTTTTGTCTCGTTTTCTAGGCATTATAGATCTTGTGATGCGATCCTTTCTATTTAGGGATGCACTCATATGGAAGTAAATTATTGCAGTTATTCCAATGGTTATTTATAAGCTGACATTGTTTTGATTGAGAATCGATGGTGTCGTAGGTCAGTGCGATGGTTGAGCATGAGGGGTTCTCGAACTGACCCTGTGGATATCAGTTCTGATGGAAGCATCTACTCTAAACAGAAGAATAATAATAAATTGAGGCTAACCTATGTGGCTAAGGTAAACAAAAAAGGAGAAGAACACACCATGATTCTTAAAGTACCTATCCTAGGATGCATTTGACCGCGGTACCATCCTAAAAGTCCTTCCTGATGCTTCTTAGCTTCTTTCCTTAGCTAATCGCCCTGTTTTTGAGTTTTCGCTAATTTTAACAAGGTCCCTCTTACCCCCTTCACATAATAGGTAAGAAGGTAAGAGTTAATCAGGGACCATGTTAAAACTGCTCTTTAGTTT
The DNA here is from genome assembly GCF_018294505.1 of Triticum aestivum. Classification (NCBI taxonomy): domain Eukaryota; kingdom Viridiplantae; phylum Streptophyta; class Magnoliopsida; order Poales; family Poaceae; genus Triticum; species Triticum aestivum. Next base: position 460,445,263 of record NC_057805.1, on the reverse strand, counting down.
TTGTGACACCTTCTCAACCCGATAAGGGTTCCATTGATAAGCTGATCTATGGGTTCGATACCCATAAATGTCAAGAGAAAAAGATCATGTGATGCATCTCAACTGATTGATTGTTTCATCTCTGCTAAGTCTTGAGAAGGTTGTGGAGCTCTAAATTTCTCTCGAATAGGCGCAACAGAAAGAATAAACCATACCATACACAAGTTGACCGGCGCAAAGCTCGTTATAAAACAGAAACTTCAAAGGCCATATCAGGTAATATGCTGATAGGATTTAGAAAACAATGGCTGGGAAAACAAAAATATTTCGTAGTACAGAACAAGCCAACAAAAACATTTCAACACTAAAGTAAAACTGCAGCAAGCACAATGGTTACACTACACTGTTTAGATACCTAATTGCTAATTTAGGTTATGCGGCTGATGGAACCAAACAATATATAAAGAATCTATTTTCAAGTACTCACTCTGTAAACGGTCCAGTCCTATGTGGACATTACACATCAGTCAGAGTTCCATGGAGACGGTCTCCTTTCCTATACCTAACCTATGTATATATGCCTCCATGGAGATGGACGAAGACGACACGACCCACATCACGACAACACAGTTCTAGTTTCCTTGGTCCATCCCCTTGCTTCTCTTCAGGTCTCTACCTTGGTGTTGTCATGCTACTCCTGCATTCCAATCTAACATTTAGCTAATATAAACTCACTGCTCTCTGTACAACAGAGCAATAATACACTACTATGGAAAACCCTAGTAGTAACGCGGGTTTAAAGCCCACTAGTAGCACGGGCAGCCGCGCTACCAATAAGGCGTTATAGCTATTACTTAGCAGTAGCGCGTGCGACAAGCGCTACTGCTAAGACACATAGCGGCAGTGCTTGTTCTGTCCCGCGCTGCTGCTAATCTAGCTAGTTGTAGCGTGTTTTGTATCCATCGCTACTAGTACTTTTTTTTCATTTTTAGTGTATTTATATGCCGTTATACAAATTTTGGTACAATACCAATTATGAGGTTTATATCATTATGTCCATAACAGTGTATCAAATGAAGGTGGATTAGGTTCAAGTGGAGGCAATATGTGGTGCATGTCAAAAGTATACTACTAATCCAAATTTGATCTAGTTTGGACTAGTAGTACTTTCGATGTGCACCACATGTTGCCTCCACTTGAATCTAATCCACCAGCACAATCTATTTAATCATCATCATTGTCATTACCACCAACAGTATTTATTTAATCACCATAGTCATAGTGTAGCACATCATCATCTTCAAACTCATTCTAGCTAGCTAATCACCACCAACAGTATTTATTTAATCATCATAGTCATTACCACCAACACTAGCTATTTAATCATCATACTCATAGTGTAGCACATCATCATCTTCAAACTCATTTCAAGCTAGCTAATCACCACCAACAGTATTTATTTAATCATCATAGTCATTACCACCAACACTAGCTATTTAATCATCATACTCATAGTGTAGCACATCATCATCTTCAAACTCATTTCTAGCTAGCTAATCACTCCTGCTGCTCTCTCTCAGGTAAAATAACATAAAACATGTGTAGCTCTCCTCCTTCATCAAGTTGGAGCATGCAGATGAACCTGACTCCTAATCGTGGGCTGCGCTTCTCATTGCTGCCCCCTAGTACTTCTCTGCGCTCCTCCGTCACAAATTTGGTCCAGTCTTTCACTATTAAGACTTCCTCGCTCTTAGAAATCCTGAATGCACTAAAGTGCATTGTAGGATATCTTGGCCGTAAGCTAACAATACTCATGGTACCATTAGTCTCGATCCCATGAGGCACAACATTCATCGGGAGTCCCTGTTGAAGAACATCGTATAGTAACATACTTAGCAATGAAGTTTAGCTTAAAAAATAATGTATGCAAAAGATGCACTGAGGACAAATAGTAAAAATGTTACCATCTTTCCTAAATAGATGTGATCGTAGTTCATTACGAACACTATTGGTCGCACGTTTTCAGTACTAACATTTCTAAATGCAGGAAGAAAATTTGTGTTGACAGTATCAAGATCCTCAAGCCATGAAACATAATGACTTAGCTCCTCGCAGTTTAGTTCAGCCCCGGGATAGTAGTAGGTCGTGTCTATCAAGCGTTGGACATGTTTGCTTGAACCGAAATAAGCTAACAATAGAAATTAGTTGCCAACTATTTTTGAATAAACAATATCAAAGACATAAATATGGTTGAGAAACTCACATAATGGTATAACTGGAGGCGTCTGAACATCGACCCAGATGTCGGTATTACCTTCAATATCATCTTCCGGACGGATATCAAAGGTGATAACCATATCAGGCTCAAATGCATAAGTCTTGCATACTGCTCGCCAAGTTTTGCATCCAAAATAGGTGTAGTCGTCTGCGTTGTACAATTTTGCATGGGAAATATAACCATGCTCGGTCTTCAAGTAAACTTTCTTTACCTCCATAGTACAAATGAAACCTATCTTATCCAAGACAAAAACTCTTGCATGGCAGAGGATACGCTAGTAGAGTAGTAAAAAAATTAAATTATAAGTTGAAGCAAATGAAGCAGATGTCATGCTTAATTACGAAAAAAGACTTCTCGTTGTGACTTACTGTATCCACTTCGAAGTTCACGTCCAACTTGATGCTGAAGCGCCTATCATCAGCCCTGCTGGGCAGCAAATCTTTCAAGACGAGGAGGGAGGGATGTAAAGTAGTAAGAAATGGGCTTCCCCAGAAAATTGGCTATAGGTTTTAAGAAATGGGTTGTAAATTTTTAAACCAAAGCCAACCGGCAATTACATTAAAATATTAATTTTTCTGCATTTCTCTACTCGCTACTCTTATAAAAACCAAAGCCAACTGGCAATTACATTAAAAGATCGTCTTTTCTCCCACAAGATAAACTACTCATACAAATGCATCTTCATGTTCCGTGCAACGCACGGGCATCTTGCTAGTTAAGATTTTAAATTTCATTCTTTTTTGCGGAGAATTGTTTTTTGAATTTTATCTTGATATAATTTTTGAAAAATTATTTTAGCGTGACTCAAAATTTCATGATTAAAAGAGTTCGGACCCCACCGAAATATGAAAAATTTCGTTGAAGTTTTTAGCAGTGCCCGGAATATATGGTTTATAATGCTAATAAAAAGAATATGGGCTTCAAATATCCTTAAGAATTAGCAAATGGATTGTAAATTATTGAAAATAATGGCTAATGGGCTGTAAGTTGTTTTCCACAGATTTGGAGGCCGACTTCTGGGCCTACTAGGTTGACGATGTCCTAATTTTTTTTTGACGCGTACGCAAGGCTTTGTCAACTTAGTCAACACAGAGCAGTGACTGTTGGATGTCCATCCAACGGCCGTCATGCTTCTTCAATCTCTGATCTTCCTGCTCCAGCCGCCCAAAGCAGCGCCGGCGCGACTGCCTGCTCCCTCCCCCCGTGGCTGGCTGTGCTGCCGCCAGGCCATCCCTCTACACACCCGCACATCCTGTTATTTTCCGGCGATGTCAGCCTCACCCCGCAGCCGACCAGTCAGCGCTCGTACACCCCTCAGCGTGGGCATCCGCTGCGGTGGCTTCAACGGCTCCGGATCGTTCTCGTCCTGGGCCTCACCCTCGTCCACCGCGTTTGTGCTCTCGGCGCGGCGAGGTCAACATGGTCAACAAACAACAGCCATTGGAAGAGGCTGACAGTAGGGGTCCACACAAGGAAATGCCTCCTTATTACGCGCAAAATAATGATTCCTCCACCTGACAGCTGGGACCCACCAGAAGGGCCTCTGTATTTCTTTGAAAAAAACGTTCCCCCCGCTGTTAGCTCGGACCCACCAGCTATATCTTCGCACACAAGGAAGTGCCTCCTTATTACGCACAAAAAAATGAATACTCCCCCTGCTAGCTGGGACCCACCATTTGTGGGAGGCTGACTTGTGGGCCTACTAAGATGACGGGGACGGAGGGCTTTGTCAACTTAGTCAATATGAACGATTTTAGCTCCAGTGACCGTATGCGATGTCCATCCAACAGCCATAGTGCTTCTTCAACCTCTGGTCTTCTCGCTCCAGCCGCCCAAAGTTGCGCCGGTCGTGCCGCCTGCTCCTGCCTCCCGTGGCCGGCTGTGCCGCCGTGGAGGCCTCACCGCCCCCTACTACTCCCACCGCTGGCCAGGCCATCCCTCCACTCACCCAGAACCCCTGTTATTCTGCGGCGACGGCAGCCTCACACTGAAGCCGAACCAGTGAACCCTCGTACTCCTCTCCATGTGGGCATCCACTGTCGCGTCTTCCCCGGCTCTGTGTCGTCCCCTTCCTAGGCCTCACCGTCGTCCACCGCCCTGGTGCTCTCGACGCGGCGTGGTCCACGTGGTCAAGGAACGACTTCCATCGAAAGAGTACTGTACGTGGAGAGGCTGACAGCTGGGTCCACGGCCGCAGCAAGGAAGTGCCTCCTTATTACGTGGAAAATAATGATTCCTCCACCTGACAGCGGGGACCCACCGGACGAGCCACCATATTTTATGAAAAAAACGTTTCCCCCCTGACTGCTGGGACCCACCAGCTACATCTTCGCACGCAAGGAAGTGCATCCATATTACGGGCAAAAAAAATGATTCGCCCCCCTGACTGCTGGGACCCACCAGCTACATCTTCGCATGCAAGGAAGTGCCGGACAGCGGGACCCATCCGGTCGAAGCGTACGTAGCGTTGTCATTCTGGTCGCGAACGTGTACATACATACTGGTCGATGTAGAGGCGCGCACGTGTGGTAGTAGATGCGCGCATGTAGCGTGTACACGTACGTACAGCGGTGCAAGAAAGTAAATACGGCCACGTACGTACATACGAGCGGGGTCTCGAATGCCTACTCGCGCATACGTACGGCCAGGGCTCGTGTACATGGCTGGGTCGGAACGGAGAAACTGCGTCGTCGTCCGGCTGGGGCGAAACGGAATGCGTCGTCGTGTTCATCGGGAGCCAACCGGCTTGGACGGAACAGCCGATGGAAACGAGGCCTGGCGTACCACAGAACGGAGGAAACGATCTTGTGTTCGACCGGCCACGATGGAAACAGGATCCTGTTCATCGGGAGGGGTCTGGCGTACCGCAACACAGAGGAAACGGACCTCCTACAATGGAAACGGGGTCCTATTGATCAGGAGGGGTGTGGCGTACCGCAAAACGGAGGAAACAGACTTGTGTTGGAGCTCCAGCCTCCACGGGCTACTGTTCATCCACCGTCGACCTCCTCCAGCCTCCACCTACGACTGTTCATCCACGGGCTCCTGTTCATCCAGCCTCCACTGCGCGCTCCTCCACCGGTTACTGTTCAACCAGCCCTCTCCATGGGGTCCTGTTCAACCACCCCTCCACGGGCTACTATTCAACCAGCCCTCCACCGGCTACTGTTCAACCAACCCTCCACCGGCTATTGTTCAACCTTCCCTCCACGGGGTCCTGTTCATCCAGCCCTCCATGGGGTCCTATTCATCCACGCCCAACCGGCTCGATCGATCGGGGTCCTGTTCATCCAGCGGCAACACGGGGTCCTGTTCATCCAGCCCCCCACCGGGAACTGTTCATCCAAAGCCCCCAACAACACTCACTGTTCATCAAGGGAAGGAGGCAGCAGTGTTCGATCGGCTTCAGTTAGCAGCAGTAGCAAACGAAGGAATCGCACGATAGGGTTCAGTTAACAACCATCTATCGATCGCTCGGGCTCAGTAACGCGTAGCCTGCAGTGCAATCGCTCGGGTTCAGTAGGCGAACGCCTAGCTCGGGTTCAGTTAGAGCCCAATCCTGCAGTGCAATCCCTCGCACTCACGCGCGTACGTGTACGAGAGAAACGTGACTCGCTCGTCCCCCGACCACCCACCGTACCGGGAACTCCCCGATATTTTCCTCGCACTCGCTTCTACCACGGTTTTTTCCGTCATGGACGGCCCAAAGAATGTCATGCATCTGCGTCTCCGGCCCGCCCAGGACGAAAAGCCCATTTTCCGTCGTATTTTTATCATAAAAGTAGGAGCCCACCACATCTATGATGATACCGGGTTTTCTCACAATTATCGTCAGAGAAGTGTCATAAGTATGACAGGAAAAAAATTCGTTGGGCCCAAAATGTCACGGATGTGTCTTTTTTTGTAGTGCATGAGTTGTCATTTGATAACGGGGTCACATCGTTAGGAGAATGATGTGAAGGACAAGACCCATCCATTAGCTTAGCAATATGATCGTTTAGTTTTATTGTTATTGCTTTCTTCATGTCAAATACATATTCCTTCGACTATGAGATTATGCAACTCCCGGATACGGGAGGAATACCTTGTATGCTATCAAACGTCACAACGTAACTGGGTGATTATAAAGATGCTCTAGAGGTATCTCCTAAGGTGTTTGTTGAGTTGGCATAGATCGAGATTAGGATTTGTCACTCCGAGTATCGGAGAGGTATCTCTGGGCCCTCTCAGTAATACACATCATAAGCTTGCAAGCAAATGACTAAGGAGTTGGTCATGAGGTGATGTATTATGGAACGAGTAAAGAGACTTGCCGGTAACGAGATTGAACTAGGTATGAAGATACCGACGATCGAATCTTGGGCAAGTAACATACCGATGGACAAAGGGAATTATGTATGTTGTCATAACGGTTCGACCGATAAAGATCTTCGTAGAATATGTAGGAGCCAATATGGGCATCCAGGTTCCGCTATTGGTTATTGACCAGAGAGGTGTCTCAATCATGTCTACATAGTTCTCGAACCGATAGGGCCCACACGCTTAACATTCGATGACGATATTGTATTATATGAGTTATGTGATTTGGTGACCGAATGTTGTTCAGAGTCCCGAATGAGATCACGGACATGACGAGGAGTCTCTAAATGGTCAAGAGGTAAAGATTCATATATAGGACGATTGTATTTGGACACTGGAAGTGTTCCGGAGTGTATCGGGTATTTATCGGAGTACTAGAGGGGTTACCGGAACCCCCGGGGGAATATATGGGCCATGAGAGGGGAGCACACCAGCCCATAAGGGGTGGAGCCCCCCCCCTATGGCAGGTGGACGAATAGGAGAAGGGACGAGGGGGTTCAACACCCCTTCCTTCTCTTCTTCCCCCTTCCTTTCTTCTCCGATGGAAAAAGGAAAGGGGGGCGCCACTTGGGGAAACCCCAAGTAGGATTTGGATCCTACTTGGGGCGCCCCCTGGCCGCCTCTCCTCCCCTCCCACCTATATATATATATGTGGGGGGGAGTGGGGCGCCTAGAAGACACAACGGCGCCTAGAAGACACAACATCAATTGTTAGCCGTGTGTGGCGCCCCCCTCCACAGTTTACACCCCGGTCATATTTCCGCGGTGCTTAGGCGAAGCCCGGCGAGGATCACTTCACCATCACCGTCACCATGCCGTCGTGCTGACGGAACTCATCTACTACCTCGACACCTTGTTGGATCAAGAAGGCGAGGGACGTCACCGAGCTGAACATGTGCAGAACTCGGAGGTGCCATACGTTCAGTGCTTGATCGGTCGGAGCTAGAAGAAGTTCGACTACATTAACCGCGTTGTCAAACGCTTCCGCTTTTGGTCTACGAGGTTACGTAGACACACTCTCCCCCTCGTTGCTATGCATCTCCATGGATAGATCATTGCGTGTGCATAGAAATTCTTTTGTTTTCCATGCAACATTTCCCAACAAGTTTTGGACAAATGTGGAAGTGAGAAAGTGGTTGAGGGTTTTTGGAGCAACGTTTCCCAGCGCTACTGTTATGTATATTTCAAGCGCTACTACTAGGGTTTTCCCTAGTAGTGAATATCACTAAGCACTTTGAGCAAGAGACCATTAAGCAACACCTCATCCCCTTTTAATAGTACTAGTTGACCCGTTGCGCCAAATGGCGCAGAGACCTGCTGAAGACATGCTGTTGATGAAAATAGTTTCATGCTGCAAGAACCTTCAACTAAATCATGCTATTTTTTAAACATGTTTATTATGTTGTTAAATAATAGTTTGGGAAAAGGGAAACTTTGCATAATATGAATATGTTCAGTTTGAAAATATGGCCACTATGATGAGAGAGTAAAGTTGGCATGGTTGTAATTTTTTAGCAAGTTTGAAAACATGGTTATCATGATGAGAAACCTGGTCGTGCATCTTTTTCCTGCAAAAAAAGAGGGGAAAAGATAAGAAACCTAAGAAAAAAATATGTCTTTGTTGTGCATATACGAGATATAGGGATCAGGAGGTATTAGGATAGCCCATATGTTATTTAGCCCAGCCCATGTAGAGCGATGCCTGTGGCCCGTGAGGAGCTGAACATGAAGCGGCAGGGGCGAATCCAGCGTAGACTGTCTATCCCCTTCCTTTTGTTTCCTCAGCCGCCGACCGGTGCGATTTCTTACCTCTTTTGATTTCGGATTTGTCTGCATGCATGGATGTACTTTCCATTTATCTCGATCTTGCATATCCCCTCTTTTTTGTGGCGATTCTCACCCCTTTTGTCTCGTTTTCTAGGCATTATAGATCTTGTGATGCGATCCTTTCTATTTAGGGATGCACTCATATGGAAGTAAATTATTGCAGTTATTCCAATGGTTATTTATAAGCTGACATTGTTTTGATTGAGAATCGATGGTGTCGTAGGTCAGTGCGATGGTTGAGCATGAGGGGTTCTCGAACTGACCCTGTGGATATCAGTTCTGATGGAAGCATCTACTCTAAACAGAAGAATAATAATAAATTGAGGCTAACCTATGTGGCTAAGGTAAACAAAAAAGGAGAAGAACACACCATGATTCTTAAAGTACCTATCCTAGGATGCATTTGACCGCGGTACCATCCTAAAAGTCCTTCCTGATGCTTCTTAGCTTCTTTCCTTAGCTAATCGCCCTGTTTTTGAGTTTTCGCTAATTTTAACAAGGTCCCTCTTACCCCCTTCACATAATAGGTAAGAAGGTAAGAGTTAATCAGGGACCATGTTAAAACTGCTCTTTAGTTTTTGTGACACCTTCTCAACCCGATAAGGGTTCCATTGATAAGCTGATCTATGGGTTCGATACCCATAAATGTCAAGAGAAAAAGATCATGTGATGCATCTCAACTGATTGATTGTTTCATCTCTGCTAAGTCTTGAGAAGGTTGTGGAGCTCTAAATTTCTCTCGAATAGGCGCAACAGAAAAGAATAAACCATACCATACACAAGTTGACCGGCGCAAAGCTCGTTATAAAACAGAAACTTCAAAGGCCATATCAGGTAATATGCTGATAGGATTTAGAAAACAATGGCTGGGAAAACAAAAATATTTCGTAGTACAGAACAAGCCAACAAAAACATTTCAACACTAAAGTAAAACTGCAGCAAGCACAATGGTTACACTACACTGTTTAGATACCTAATTGCTAATTTAGGTTATGCGGCTGATGGAACCAAACAATATATAAAGAATCTATTTTCAAGTACTCACTCTGTAAACGGTCCAGTCCTATGTGGACATTACACATCAGTCAGAGTTCCATGGAGACGGTCTCCTTTCCTATACCTAACCTATGTATATATGCCTCCATGGAGATGGACGAAGACGACACGACCCACATCACGACAACACAGTTCTAGTTTCCTTGGTCCATCCCCTTGCTTCTCTTCAGGTCTCTACCTTGGTGTTGTCATGCTACTCCTGCATTCCAATCTAACATTTAGCTAATATAAACTCACTGCTCTCTGTACAACAGAGCAATAATACACTACTAGGGAAAACCCTAGTAGTAACGCGGGTTTAAAGCCCACTAGTAGCACGGGCAGCCGCGCTACCAATAAGGCGTTATAGCTATTACTTAGCAGTAGCGCGTGCGACAAGCGCTACTGCTAAGACACATAGCGGCAGTGCTTGTTCTGTCCCGCGCTGCTGCTAATCTAGCTAGTTGTAGCGTGTTTTGTATCCATCGCTACTAGTACTTTTTTTTCATTTTTAGTGTATTTATATGCCGTTATACAAATTTTGGTACAATACCAATTATGAGGTTTATATCATTATGTCCATAACAGTGTATCAAATGAAGGTGGATTAGGTTCAAGTGGAGGCAATATGTGGTGCATGTCAAAAGTATACTACTAATCCAAATTTGATCTAGTTTGGACTAGTAGTACTTTCGATGTGCACCACATGTTGCCTCCACTTGAATCTAATCCACCAGCACAATCTATTTAATCATCATCATTGTCATTACCACCAACAGTATTTATTTAATCACCATAGTCATAGTGTAGCACATCATCATCTTCAAACTCATTCTAGCTAGCTAATCACCACCAACAGTATTTATTTAATCATCATAGTCATTACCACCAACACTAGCTATTTAATCATCATACTCATAGTGTAGCACATCATCATCTTCAAACTCATTTCAAGCTAGCTAATCACCACCAACAGTATTTATTTAATCATCATAGTCATTACCACCAACACTAGCTATTTAATCATCATACTCATAGTGTAGCACATCATCATCTTCAAACTCATTTCTAGCTAGCTAATCACTCCTGCTGCTCTCTCTCAGGTAAAATAACATAAAACATGTGTAGCTCTCCTCCTTCATCAAGTTGGAGCATGCAGATGAACCTGACTCCTAATCGTGGGCTGCGCTTCTCATTGCTGCCCCCTAGTACTTCTCTGCGCTCCTCCATCACAAATTTGGTCCAGTCTTTCACTATTAAGACTTCCTCGCTCTTAGAAATCCTGAATGCACTAAAGTGCATTGTAGGATATCTTGGCCGTAAGCTAACAATACTCATGGTACCATTAGTCTCGATCCCATGAGGCACAACATTCATCGGGAGTCCCTGTTGAAGAACATCATATAGTAACATACTTAGCAATGAAGTTTAGCTTAAAAAATAATGTATGCAAAAGATGCACTGAGGACAAATAGTAAAAATGTTACCATCTTTCTTAAATAGATGTGATCGTAGTTCATTACGAACACTATTGGTCGCACGTTTTCAGTACTAACATTTCTAAATGCAGGAAGAAAATTTGTGTTGACAGTATCAAGATCCTCAAGCCATGAAACATAATGACTTAGCTCCTCGCAGTTTAGTTCAGCCCCGGGATAGTAGTAGGTCGTGTCTATCAAGCGTTGGACATGTTTGCTTGAACCGAAATAAGCTGACAATAGAAATTAGTTGCCAACTATTTTTGAATAAACAATATCAAAGACATAAATATGGTTGAGAAACTCACATAATGGTATAACTGGAGGCGTCTGAACATCGACCCAGATGTCGTTATTACCTTCAATATCATCTTCCGGACGGATATCAATGGTGATAACCATATCAGGCTCAAATGCATAAGTCTTGCATACTGCTCGCCAAGTTTTGCATCCAAAATAGGTGTAGTCGTCTGCGTTGTATAATTTTGCATGGAAAATATAACCATGCTCGGTCTTCAAGTAAACTTTCTTTACCTCCATAGTACAAATGAAACCTATCTTATCCAAGACAAAAACTCTTGCATGGCAGAGGATACGCTAGTAGAGTAGTAAAAAAAAATTAAATTATAAGTTGAAGCAAATGAAGCAGATGTCATGCTTAATTACGAAAAAAGACTTCTCGTTGTGACTTACTGTATCCAGTTCGAAGTTCACGTCCAACTTGATGCTGAAGCGCCTATCATCAGCCCTGCTGGGCAGCAAATCTTTCAAGACGAGGAGGGAGGGATGTAAAGTAGTAAGAAATGGGCTTCCCCAGAAAATTGGCTATAGGTTTTAAGAAATGGGTTGTAAATTTTTAAACCAAAGCCAACCGGCAATTACATTAAAATATTAATTTTTCTGCATTTCTCTACTCGCTACTCTTATAAAAACCAAAGCCAACTGGCAATTACATTAAAAGATCGTTTTTTCTCCCACAAGATAAACTACTCATACAAATGCATCTTCATGTTCCGTGCAACGCACGGGCATCTTGCTAGTTAAGATTTTAAATTTCAGGATGCATACATATCATGATGAAATTCCTCATATACAGATGGGTTGAAAATCTATAACAGAAGAAATGTACGCATACATATCAGGATGAAATTCCTCATATAGATCATTATAACTAAGGCAACAAATAATATTTCAGGCTACATCCGTGTATGCTTTAATCATAGTATTTTTCACTGCAAATAATATTTGCTCTTTGTCAAAACATACGGGAATGTAAGGAAAAAGTCATACACAAGGGGAAGAGAAATACGTCATGTAACATTATTCAAGCCAAATAAACATTAGTAGAATCCTACAGGAGAGACTCACCATAAAATTGGTTCCATTCTTTGAATAACCACTTCATGCAAAATCCCTAACAATATATTCAGACCAATCCATCAACCAAAAAATTGTAGTGTTCTTCACCACTGAACTCTGATTCAAGAACTGAAGGGTATGTCAATTGCATATACTGTCTTGCATGTTTTCATCTGTATTATCCCCTCCAAATGATAATTTTCTCCTTGCCAAAAGACATGAGAATGCAAGCAAAAAGGTCCTGCAGAAATAAGGAGAGAGAAATGCATCCTGTTACAGCCTTTACATGTGAAGCAAAATAAGCATTTTATAGTAGGCATATATGGTAAACTACAATCTTCAGATAACCACATTGGGCAATCCTTTACAATCAATTCAACCGACTAATCGGTTAATTCGACACCAGACAGTAAAGATAAACACAAGTTACTAAAAACTTTTGAACCACAGATACCTTGTACTTAATCCATATAATGAGACCCACGAGGTAATGCAGAATAAAAATAGTAGCTCTATATCTTAACCAAACCATAGTGCAAATATTTTCCACAAATATCAAAGTGAGCAGGATAAGAACAACATGATAAAAACAGCAGCTCTGCATCTTAATCGGCAGTTCATCCCTACCTCGACTCCCTGTCCGCCGCCACCTCCTCCTGGATCTCATCGCCGGTAGCACACCGCAGTCGGCCAGCCAGCAATCAACACCAAACGCACGTTGGCGCCTAACAACGATCTCCATGCCTTCGTCCCGCCCGTCTTCCCCAGTACTTTTTTTGCTTGTGTTCCCCAATCCTTCTTGATCATCCTCCTTGTTGCCAGAACCACCAGCAGCTCCTTGATCCTGCTGCTATGGTCCACGCTCGATCTACTCCTCGTGGTGCACTGACGCCCTTATCCACGAGACAAAGGGGAAAATAAGAGAGAGGGCAGAGATAGAGTGGGGAGGAGATAGAGGCAAACCTGAACCACCTCGACTTCCCTGCTCTTGATGCTCCGTCCAGCGAGCCTTCTTCCATGGCCGACCCCGCCAGCATTCGCTCCTGCACGACCTCCTTGCTCCTGTTGTTCCGGCTGACGAGCCTCCCTCCACGCAAATCCCGCCCGCATTTGCCGCTACACCAACCCTCGCTGCTTTCCCTCGCAGGCCCGGACCTTCTTCCCAGCCCCGACCCAGGCGTCGCCAGGGGGCCAAGCGACGGGTGCGGCGGCTATGGGAGGGGGAGGGGGGAGGAGGAGGGAGGAGGGAGGAGTGGATGGCTGCATCGGGGGCTAGGGTTGGTGCGTCTGTGCCCAATCGGCTGGAAGGAGGAACACGGGGCGTGCAAGGAGAGGGTCTGATCTGGATCGACGGAGACGTGGAAGAGGACCGGAGGAGGCAAGCAGAGGAGAAGGCCGGCGGTGGGATCGACGACGACATGGTAGAGGAAAGGAGGAGGCGAGTGGAGAGACAAGGCCGGTGGCTGCGGGCTAGGAGAGGATCGTGGGGAACTGGGGATCGAGGGAGGGGTGCGGCGGCTCGTGGGGATCGAGGGGAAGGAGAAAGAGGGCTAGGGTTCGTTTGGCGGCTGGGGTGGGAGTGGGGTGATACACAGGTGATTGGGTGCGGGCGCGCGAAGCTGATTGGGCAAAACCAGTTGCACCTCAAAACTGGTAACCCAGCCAACCAGCGTGCGGCGCGAGCCCACGAGTCATTGGACAATGAAAACGACTGCCAGGTGAAAACTGAGTTTAACTGTTGCGAAGATCAATGGTCCAGACGAACGAAAAAAGCAGATCTGGCGGCCAACGAAGGACCAATCGGGGAGGGAGTGGACCAGCAGCTGTGGTGCCAAGGAAGGAGGAAGCACGAAGCAGGGGTGGAGGCAAAGGCAACGCCTCTCATGGCGCAGAGGAGGTGAGGACACGGTGGCGCGACGAGTCGACCAGCCAACCGCCGCGGGGAGGAGGATCGTGTGCGAGGCGTCACCCTTCTCCTTTCCCCCTACTTCTTGTCGTCCTCGCCAGCCACCTCCTTCGCCCTGTCGTCCGCATCCTCCCCCTCCACCCCTCCGCGAAGACCCCGCTGCCCTGCTCTCGCATGACGGCGACCTATGCCCAATCTGGAACCATGTCTGCTTGGAAGAGGAGAGGAGGCGGCTGCGAGCGAGGAGTGGAGGCAGCTGCTGTGGGGATCGGGGAAAGGGGGCTAGGGTTCAGCTGGTGTGGGACGAGGGGATTGGGCAAGGAGGTCATTGCGGCTCGTGAGGAGCGGATTGGGCAAAAACCTCCCGCACATGCGCGGGGCTGACCCAGCCAATGTGAGCTCGAGGCGAGCCCACCCGTCATTGGACACGAAAAACAACCGTGAGGTGAAAAAGTTTTGACCGTAATGGAAATATCCAACGATTCGGACGCACCGAAGGCCAGATCAGACGGCCATAAAGGGCTGCGCGCGAGGGAGCTCTCTGGAGGCAAGTTGGCTAGCCTCATTATATGTTTAAATTGGCTTTCCTATGGACTCAATGTGATCTTGGATCACTAAAATAGAAATGAAGAGTCTTGAGCTTTAGCCAATCTTTGTCCTTAGCATTTTGAAGGGTTTCCTCATCCTCTTGTCCTTACCACGCCATTGTTGAACTCATCTGAAATATACTAGATAAAGGTATTAGTCCAACAAGAGATATGTTGTCATTAATTACCAAAATCACCTAGGGAGCACTTGTTCTTTCAATCCCCCCTTTTTGGTAATTGATGACAACATACATCAAAGCTTTAGATAAAAGATATGAAGAGTAACAAGTAAAGCTTTGGGAAGACATGTAATAAGCATAGGATCCCCCTACATGTATGCAATCATGTAGAGATGGAATATAAGACCATGCGAATGCATAAGCATATTAGAGCAAGCAATGTGTTACATGTATCTTGGCTATATGCATCAGAGCAAATGATGTAGATAAAAGTAAGTGTACCTTCATGTTCATGAATCCTTCTTGCAAATAATATGTACATTAGCAAGAAATCATCATGCAAATGAGTGTGATGCATATACTTACCTTGTGGTCTGGGGCTGGCTTTGGAAGAGGTGAACTTGAGAAAATAGGGTTAGATAACACAAAAACACTCTAGTTAAAGCAATTTCAGAAACCACAAGAGTACCAAGACTGGGATGACATGTAATGGGTGAGTACTTAGTACTTCATTTGGATATAGACATGTCCCCAAAGATTAAAGATATGCAATGAATTCCAAGAGATTTTCTTCCCTAGAAATGGACTCTTTCTCCCCCTGAATCTAATATTTGATAATGGGAGAAGGTAGGGTAAGAGAAAATCAGAGCATGAAATGGTGCAAACAACCATATTGACATGTCTTTCCCCTCTTAAGTACATGTTACTTCCCTCCTCTTGTTTTACTAGCATTTGGACTGGAAGAGCTAAGATGTGCTCTCTCCCATATGATAAGCTTTTGATGTGCTCTCTCTCCCCTTTGACATCAATTTCCAAGAAGGGTACTTCTGGAGCAGGAGTCAAATAGGTTTGGTCCTTGAGACACACTACAAAGCAGCATGTAGTTTAAGATGTGGGTAGAGGATAAGAATCATTGAGTGGAGCTAGAGAAGAAATGAAATATGCAATGGAAAAAAGTTTTCCCAGCAGTGAAATCGGTAATGCCGATACGTTTTCATCGGTGACACCGAGTTAGTAGTGTCAAAATGATGCATAGCAGTCAGACCGGGTTAGTCCATGTCGGTTGTACCGATGAACTATTTACAAGATGCTCCTGTAGTTCGGTCTAGCCGATAAGCTTGGATCGGTGAGTCCGAGTTCAATACTGAAGGAAATTTTTTGTTAACTCAACTCACTTGGCAATTGAAATCTCATAAGGATTTGCAATGAATTAACTGAAATATTTGCAAGGAATCTGACACAGAAAAAGCAGAGAAAAACATACACAAGAAAAGAGATCTAGATGAAGTTTTTTTTTGAAAAGGGGAACAAGCTAGCAAGAAACATATGCAAAGCATAAAGTAAGTGAACAAAGAAGCACTAGAGAACTTCATATAGAAGGGGTCGACAACAAAGTCACCTATGTTAGAGTAGACTGAGGAGTCAAGTGATAACACTTGATCGTAGGTCATACTCATCGTTTAAGCTCAAAATGGGGTTACCATTTTCCGTTTAAGCATTTTGATGTGTTCACATCTTGTTGTGCTTTGACTCATGACTTGTGTCAAAGCTTCTCTAAGATGGAGTGACATACCTTGGGTGGTGTTGATCTTGACCATGTAGTTGAACTTGTGTTGGATGCTCAAGGTTGATGTAGTTCATCAAGAGTTTGGAGCACCACTTGTAGTTTGAGTTCATCTTCCTACATGGGTTAGTCTTGCAAGGAGAAGCACTTGTGCATCTAAGATGACAATCATGAAGCTTGACACCGAATGAAATTTGATATATAGAAATTGCCAAGGATATATTGAGTGGATTCGTGCTTCCTTGTGTTCAACAACCATATAGAAGGAACTTCGTGATGTAGAGATTGCTCAAAATGTGAGTGGCTTGCAATCTCATAGATTTCGAATTATCCAAGTACCTACAAGGGTTAGATAACATGCAAGGGTACTAATATAGATCCAATACATAAGATCATCATCATAAGAGAAATAGCAAGGATTAGTTATAAAAGGCTCATGCCTTGCTTGTATCCAAATGGAGTTTCTACTCCAAGTTTGAGGCATTAATGATGTTCAATTCACCTCTAAAACGGCAAAATACTTTCTCATCAAGCGGTTTGGTGAATATATTTGCCAATTGATTATCGGTACGAACATGCTTAAGATTGGTGTCTCGCTTAGCAACATGATCTTGAATGAAATGATGATGAACTTCAATATGCTTAGTTCGAGAATGTTGCACGGGATTGTGAGCAATTTTAATAGCACTCTCATTATCACAAAGCAATGGAACATGTATCCCATAATCCTTAAGGGTTTGGGTCATCCAAAGTAGTTGAGCACAACATAATCCGGTGGCAATGTATTCCGCTTCGGCGGTGGATAACGATACCGAGTTTTGTTTCTTGGAGGACCAAGACACAAGAGATCTACCAAGAAATTGACAAGTACCCGAAGTGGACTTTCTATCAACCTTGTCACCGGCATAGTCCGAATCGGAGTACCCAACAAGATCAAAAGAAGACCTCTTAGGATACCAAATGCCAAAAATTGGTGTATGAATTAAGTATCTCACTATCCTTTTCACGGCCTTACACTACAAAAAAATACACTTCCGTGATGATACATGTTTGTCACAGTAGGTCACGTTTTCCGTCATGCATGTACATCCATGACGATTTTATGACAGAATCAAGATAGTCATACCTGTGTTGTAGTAGAAGTGTTCCATGACATTACCAGAATTATCATCACGGAAGTGTCCACTTCCATGACGATAAATGGTGCATAATGGAAGTGTTTTCGTCAAGGGTAACCGACATGTGGCATCCATCGTAACAGGCCGCCATTAAGCTATCGGGTCCGGTTTTGGATACGATAACCCGTTAACAGCCCGGACCAATGGGGATTTTCCACGTGTAAAATTCTCATTGGCCGGAGGAAACACGTGTTGGCTCACCGTTGGGACAGATGTCATCCACTCATTGGACAGGAGGCGCCTATGATACGTTGACACGTGGCACGGCCCAACAGAGGCACATTCCGGTGAAAAGGCCGGCCTGTTTGACTTGGTCAAAGAGGTAGCGGGCCGGCCCATGGAAAGCCTGTTAACGGCCTGTTAGCATATAGCCCATTTACAACCCACTAGGTCACGACCCGTTACGGCTTATCCGAATTAGGCCCAGTAGCGTCATCTGGGCCGTCCAGTATGATTCCAGCCCATTGTAACTTCCGGCATGTATGGCCCATGACGTCTTTCTGCCCATATGAGTCCCTTTGTAACACTTGGCCCATTAACGGCCCGTGGTGAAACTGGCCCGTAATGAATAGTGTATCATTTTAAACCCATTAACGTCCCATTAGTCCATCGGCCGTTTCCAGCCCGTGTTAACTTTCGACGTTCTAAGGGCCCATTTATTCTTGGGCTCATTTCCAGAATTCGATTACTTACGGTCCGTGACTGGTCTGTTCAGCTTGTGGGCCAAATTCAGCCCGTGGTTACAGTCGGCCTGCTTGTGGCCCGTTAACACGTTGGGCTATTTTCGTAGCATCATCAGTTACGGCCTATTAATGACCCGTTATGGTCGGGCCATAAAACAAACGATTCCCACTCTAGCCCGTTTACGGCCCATTTTGCGGTCCGTCATTGGTCCATGAATAGTACGACCCATGTTTGGTGAAACAATGATACGGCCCGTAGAAGTCCCATAGATGAGACGGCTCGTAGAAGGCCCATGGATCCTACAGCCCGTAGAAGGCCCATGGATCCTACGGCTCGTGGAAGGCCCATGGATCGTACAGGCCATGGAGGGCCATGGTCACTACAGCAGGTAGCAGGACCATGGTCACAACAGTCCGTGTGTTGCCATGGTTATTGTGGCCACTAGAAAAACGCGGAAAAAGAACTACAGTGACTACAAGCAAACAACTCAACAAGACAATAAGGAAATAAATAAGCAAGGAACTAATGCTAGGCTATTACAGCTATTACACATATTACATCCACTGGGCATCAAAGTTCGCCACTAGTGCAAATATAGGGAACAAAGCAGCATATTACATACACTGGCCGTCTAAATTGGCCACCAGTGCAAATAAACACGGCAGCAAATAAAACAAGTCCAAAACTGAAACAACCTCAGAATATCTCGAGAAACGTTATCTTGGGTATCCACCATGCTGGCAATAAGCTTAGCAATATTATTAGCTTTGTCCTGTTTGGTGCTAAAACCCTCCAACGCTTGTTGTTGCACCAGAAAGTATGCATCTAAATGCTCCAGGGACTTCCGCAGTCCTTCCGCTTCTTGTCACAGCACAGCTAATCGATGTCTTTCAGCTTGTAGTTGAGACTCAAGAAACTGAACTGATTCAGGCAGTGAGTTTGAATAGCTTGTGCAAGCAGTAGTGGCCAGTAACTTGAACACTAAACCAAGACAAGACTTTGGGGTTGTCTCACTGTCTTCAAGATAGTTTTCCTTAGCTGTTTTATCAGCTTTGTTGGAGACCAACAAGGATGTCTCACTATCTTGAACCTTCTCTGCATTACTTCCTTTACCATTGCTTAATAAGGCACTCTTCCCCAATATTCTGTCAGCATTCTAAAAGAAGAAACAAGCAGACACATAACAGGTTTAGCATGTACTAGTATATGAAACTCATTTCGGTGAACCAGTTCATTAGTAAGGTGGACATGATTAAACTACCAAGTCTTCTATTGCCAAGTAGTACATAATAAAAGCATCAAACAAACATCTATCTATGTCATATGGTCACTTCATTGTCTTGCCAAATCAAGATAGAGACACGGTTCAAATCATATCAGTTCAAGACAAAGCAGCTCTGAAATAATACAAAGCGTCGGAAACTACACGACACGATAAGCTTTTAGATGGGTACCACGGGTCTACATGTACAACAACACTATTGGCTCTGTTGTGATGCTAGTAATGTGCATGATATGAGAAGTCAACTGTATACACAATTGAAATTGAAATCAACAGAGCTATTTATAAGAGCAAACCTGTTAAGGAAACATGCGTAACATACCTGCTGTGCCATTGGAGTTTTGATTGGATCCTTCAATTTAAAAATAAGCTTGTATGAGTAAATACAGCGATATAAGAGCAAAGCAGTATGCACGATAGCAATGGAATCTTAAATGAGAACAGTTGTTCTTCAGGTTTAAGCACTTGTTCTAAATGAACAGAGTACAGTAAGACGCAAGAATATAGTACTTAAAATAGAAAATAAGTTCATAGACCTTACCACATTCTTGGTTCGGGACCAGTACAGAACAAGGCGTTCCTAGTCATCGTCCAGTAGATGTGTCTCAGGATAACGTAAGGGATTTGATGAGTTTCTTTGCCAGTGAAGTACGTATTCTTCAGGTAATTCTGATACTGCCACCAAGCATTCTTGAAGATAGCAGAGGTATTAGCACAGGTTACCTCATCCCGAGTTTCCAAAATCGGCCCTTCTCTATAGAGAAAAATGAAAAAATTTGATGTATTATAACCATCATGGAGGTAGACTGTATGGGACAAAGCAAAGTAATTACCATGAATAACATTACTTACACATAACTCCTGTACAAACACCTGCAACTGGCATTTTCCTTCATCTTCAGTATAATATTCCCATGATGGGAAGATACGGACATAGGATTTAACAACATCAAATGTGATAGATGCTAAACTATGACTGGCTGGTTGTGCTTCCTCCACAGGAATAGGTGTACTAACTGGTGGAGTTGGGGTTTGCCGTGGTAGTACTGGCGCTTTGGGCACTGGAGCTGCCTTACTAACTGCTCTTGTTTGGGAGCTCTGTGGTGGAGATGGTGCTGTGTCAACAGGAACTGGGTTACTATCTGCTGGGGTTGGGGTTAGATTGGGTGAAGCTGGTTCTCTGTCCATCGCAGTAGGGGTACAATCTGCGAGAGTCTGGGTTATGTGTGGTAGGGATGGTTCTCGTGCATGTACAACCGGGGTGCTATCTCCACCAAGAGGTAGCACTGTTTTATTTGAAGACCTTGTTTTTACTCCGCTAGATACTATCATCACCCGCTCCAATTCAAATGGCCGATAAACATGAAACATAGTTGAATGTACGTACATTGTATGAGAGACAGATGCAATAGATAGTGTGGAAAAAAGAGGGCATGAAATAGGTGACACGTATATTGTTTAAGTAGAACGGATAGCATGACATAACTTCACATATATGATGTCTATCTAAACTGGATAGCATAGCATAATATAATTCAAAGATATGATGAATAACTAAACAGGATCGCATGACATAATTCACATACATGTTATCTAAGTAATCAGGATCGCATGATTTAATTCACGTATGTGATTTATATGCTAAGCAGAGGGCATTCGCATATATGATGCCTGAACTAAGAACATGGTGTTGAATATTGTGTATATGATGTCTAAACTATGCAATGCAAGACACCATATGCATGATATGAGAAGTATAACCGTGCCAAGTTAGAGCATACACTCGGTGGGGGAATAGCACTGGTCATCTGTCTCTGAATCCATCTCTGAGGAGCTATCAGGACCCAGCAAGAGATCTGCTTCGACGAGTAGCACTGTCTGCTCCGAAGGCCTTGTTTCCACTCCAGATTTTTCCATCTCCCACTCAAATGGCTAATTCAGAGGAAGAATAGTTCAATGTACAAACATTGTCGACAAATGGAAATGTAATGAAGAAAATGATGGGCAAGATAGCATTCAAATATATGATGCCTGGTTAAATAGGATGACATTGCACATTTCGCATATATTATGGCTGGCTAAAAGACATGAGATTGCATAATTCCCATATATGATATAGAAACTAAGCAGGTGGCATTACAGAACATGTCTAAACTAAGCAGATGACATATATGATGTCGAAAGTAGGCACTACAAGGCAACATATGCATGATATGACTAACATCATCATGCCAAGGTAGAGAAAACACCTTGGGGGTAAATAGGAGTGGTTAGCTGCGTCCGAATCCGCTTTAGAACAGATATCTTCCTCTGGATTACAATCTGGAGAGGGGGGAGGGTTTGCCATTGAACCCACCATGGAACGATGTCTGCATGACATTGTATTGTCGTGCAAAACTCTTCTCTTTTTCTCTACATCTTCAACATGACTATGTACAATATCTGACATGCATATGAAAAAAATATGGTGAGATTATGTAAGGAGAGCATGCCGAAATCTTGAGTGATGGTAACAACCAGTGGATGGATCCAAAAATAATGATAGGAGGCTGATGATTGCTTTAATTTAATAAAAAGACAGATGATGATTACTTTACTATTTGTTTTCCACCCAAGATGAACAACATAGGCATACCCTAGGTGAACCAGATATTAGACAAAGATACTATTCATTGCTGCCTCGATATGTGCCTCGCAACTAATTTAGAACTCAAGTTTGAACATTAATTTGGACCTGACTTGGAGTTTAAGAGGTGAACAAGACGATAAAGTAGCAGGTAATTTTAAGCAATGCATAACATAAGTAGAAACAAAAGAGTGCGACCTCTCTTGTGGACCCGTCTATTCCTCAGGTTCATCTGCTGAGTCGATGATGGTGATTCCTTTGCGGTGTGTGCTGGCGGCAGGGAAGGAGATCTGAGGCGGCGAAAGATGGTCAGGAGTCGTGATGTCTGGTTTGGTTGATGCTTCTGTCGATGGATCAGCTCAGGTGAGGTGGACGACGTCGTGGCAGGAGCAGGACAAACCACACAAAGTTTTCTTCGACACCTACCTGTAACTGAAGTAATTCTGTAAGGGCTCATTTGGCTTGCATGATTCTAAAAACGCAGGGATAGGAAAAACACCAGAATAGGATAGGAATGCACATGGGAAACATAGCATTTGTAAACACATGATTTCTGTCAACTTGGGTGTTTGGTTCAGAGGAATTGGAAGAGCAGAGGAATGCAAAGAAACATGGCCAAAATAAAGTGAAACCATATGAAAGCGTGTACAGTTAGAATGTTATTCTTCCACAAATGCACTTGGTCTTATTTTCATGCATAGGATTTTGAAAAGTAGGTCTAGGTGTATGTTTTGCTCCATTCCTTTCAACAAAATGCATGAATAATTGAATAGTAGAGTGCCATAGGAAAATTTCCTATTGCTATGTTTTTCCGTTGAACCAAAATAGCCCTAATGGATTGACATGAATGTACAGTAATAAGTGATGCGACAAGTATACAACCTCTTTGCCGTAGCCGTGTCGACCTCAGCATCATTGGGTTGGTCGCTAAAGAAGTTGAGGCAGAGGTGGCTATCGGAGGTGTGGACGAAGATCCGAGGAATCTGTAGACGGCGTCCAGGGCACTGCTCTGTTGTGATGGATCGTTCCGTCGTTGGAGCAGCTCTGGCGAGCCGTAAGACGTCGAGGCTGAAGCAGCACAAGATAGACATCATTAATCTCAAGTGGGATTCTAATAGCATCTCCAATAGATGATGTAAAATACATTACCAAAAAGTGATAGATGTAAAATTTACATCACCAAAAACCACGTGACTACAACAGATGAGGTAAAAACTATTGACTCTGAACTTAACTGTCGAAGCTGAAATTTACTGTGGAATCTGAATGTTAATGTCGAAATTGAACGCAATGGTAGCAGAGAGGTACTTCACATGTAGTTTAGGGAGGGCCTGCAGTTCATCTTCAACCTGCACCCCATGAGCCACTAGCCACCACCGGACGAACTGCAGGCCCCCACCGCCCACGGCCGGCGGCGCTCCCGCGCCTCCTCGCCGCCACGAAACAACTCCACACCACCGGTCTGCCGCCGCCCCGGCCAGCCCTCTAGCCCCTCCCCCCCGCGCCGAGCTTTTTCTCCGGCGATCCCCACGCCACCGCCCCACCCCCGCGCCCCCCCCCCGCCGGTGACCACCGCCCCTACCCTGAACCCTAAGGTAGATAGTGGGGTACCTCTCCGGCAAGCCCCCTTCCCCGCTACGGGTGGTTCTTCGTTAACTCCGGCGAGCCCCCCACCCCCTGAAAATCGACTGACCCAAAAGTCGATTCAGTCAACTGAAGTGTAGCTAAATCGGAGCAGAGCAACAGCACAAGCGAGGGGGAGAGCAGCAGCAGCGCGAGCGAGTGAGCGAGAGCCGGAGCAGCAGCAGCTGCGCGAGCCAGCGAGCTAGAGCCGGAGGAGCAGCAGCAGATCCGGCTGGTATGGCCGCTGCCGCCGAAGGGGCCTTGCACTGGTGGAGAGCCACCGTGGAGATGTCGCCCGCAGCGCCGACTTCGAGGTAGCCACGCCATGGGTTTGCGGTATGGAGCACCGTCGGTGCCGGGAGGTCGAGTGAAGGAGAAGGTGTGATGCGATGAGTGTACAACCTCTTTGGTGGCCCCGAGTAGGCCTCGACTTCGTCTGAGGACTCGGTGAGGATGTTGCGGTTCCGGTGGAGCAGGTTAAGGCGGCGCTGTGGGGATGGAGCAGCCCCGATAGACGAGGCGATCATTGGAGCAGCTCCTTGGAGGTGGAGGACGGGGCGGCTGAACCGGCGGGACGACGAGATGGACAACGGATCCTCATCCGGGGAGGTGGATGAGGGACGTCGAGCTGTTGCGGTGGACGATGTCGTCGGGGAAGGGGCTCCGGCTGGGCAGCGGTGAGGTGGCGGACGAAGGAGGGTTGGGTTTTGCGGCTGGAGCGGAGAGGTTATGGCGGCCTGGGATTTCAAATGGTGAAAAGGAGGCGATGGGAGGGGGGAACCATGACTTAGGAACACACTTGTCCAAAATGTAGGGTGTGTTACAAAAGTACCCCCACCGATTTGAACTAGCGGCCCTTTCGACTCAGGGTTAGAAGGGGGATTTCACGTGTCGGGATTTGGCAGCTGGAGGGAGTTTTCCCGCGCGTTGTAATTTTGGGATAGCAAGGCGTGAGTTTTGGGAGCACGATATCTGAATTTTTGGGATATAACAAGGAGCGGGTTGAATTTTAGGGACAAGTCTAACGTGTAATATTGCACTTGTACGTACCAAATCAATTTGCACTTCCCTCTATGAAAAAAACGAAAAAAATAAAACTATTCACACCACACAAAGAGAGAGTCTTGTCCCGTTTTACTATACAAATGCTATTCAAAGCTATGAATCCATGTTATGTCCAATTAAATTTTTTCGCTGGCTGTATAATGCATGTAACCTACCCATACCAACATTTTAGTGCATTCCAAATGTCTATACTACCGCTGCAATTCGAACTAAATTTGAATTCGTTTCTCTATTTGAATAAGAATCTACAATCATGATTGTTGCCAACTTCAACCATCATTCGTGTATTACCTTAACAACACACCACATGATTACTATAGAGATAGATATGAACTATGTGTACT
Organism: Triticum aestivum; assembly: GCF_018294505.1. Lineage (NCBI taxonomy): Eukaryota > Viridiplantae > Streptophyta > Magnoliopsida > Poales > Poaceae > Triticum > Triticum aestivum. Next base: position 460,419,910 of record NC_057805.1, on the reverse strand, counting down.
ATATGAACTCGAACTCAATTATTTGAATACACTTGATGTTGATTCCAAATAATAATACATTTGATGTACTAACTAGATATTCATAATCTAAACCATGTTCCGTACGTACACCGTGTTTATCACACAAAGTATAGTGCCCCGCCCCCTACATTATGACAAGTATTTAGCCCTGAGCTGCAAAAGCCACACATTATCCCAAATTATAATCAATGTTCTACATTATGATATCTTCTTCAAGTATCTGTATCCACTTTTTTATAATGAATTATGATATATCTTCATCTTTTACACCTTCACGGTCCTCTTCTCTTTGTAGCTAGCTAGCGCTAACTTTCTATCGTGCATGCACACGCCCGCCCCGTCTCACCCTCCCTTAGCGTCCCCTCCATCGCGCACGTTCAATATTTCTCTTTAGGTCATTCATCCGCAGTGTGTCTAGGCCCCCCGGCTCCTTCTTTCCGGCACACACCGGTCGATCTACCTCTCTAGCCAAGTGTGACTACCACAAACACACACTTCCCATCTTCTCTTCTCACCGTCCATGCCCCTATGTCCAATACGGTTCCACGCGGGTGCACAATCCCGCCCCTCTTTTCGTCGATCTCATACTCGCACACTCCTCCCCCCTCGACATAGTAGGCCTCTCACACCACCTCCTAGCCGCACCCCTATCCCCCTATCCGTCTCTCCGGACCTTATTTGCTTCTAACACATGCGTGCATGTATACGTACCGATCTCCCTACATATAGCTAGGTCGACTATAATTCTTTTTCCCCACGCACCGATAGACTAGTTATGTCTCTCCCTTTCTCGGACACACGATGGTTGATCTTACTATGTAGTTACGTATGCTTACCACAACCATATCGCCCCCCCACATCATCCTTGCATACCTCCCGACCGGTCTCTCACACGCACGTGCATAGACAGACAGACATCCCCGGCCCTCTCTTATTGGTATTGCACTCGTACCCTCCGTTTGTCTACCAGGCCTCTCCCACCATTTGTGAGAAGCCACTCCACCACCAACCCTCCGACACTCTACCTTTGTCTTTCTCCCAACCTTATTCCTATGCTACACATATGCATGGATGCCGATCGATCTCCCTCAATACATAGCTAGGTCTCTCTCCTTCTCCACACATATACTAGTCGATCTACCTCTCTATAGTTAGGTCTCTGCCCCTCCTCGCTCCCCCCCACACACACCGATAGTCGAACGTTGTAGGTAGGTATCGATGCCATAGAGAAAAACTGCACCTCTGCCCTCTCAAATTCCAGTAGGCCAGCCGCCCTGTATCTTTGACGTGGGCAAACACAAATTCGATGGCACTCTTTATCGATCGCGCAGCCAGACAGTTCATCCCTATTTTCGATTCTATCAATATCTCACGCCGATGATCCCTCCACTCTCTTCTCGTGGATCGCTCCCTTTATATATGATATATCCATGACTCTGTTTCACACACATTGCATATGTTACTTTTTTTGTTTGAGATATCATTGACACATTGCCTTTGGCTTGCACAAACCATCTCTCTCACACCAACCCGCGTACGTACATGCACCTAAAGAAGAGGTGCACGTAGGACGCACGTACTCACGTCTCGTTCCCGGCCACACCCGCGCGGGTACACGGTGGAGTTCGTTTCTATATGAAAAGGCAACCCACATGATAATTTTACGCGTGTAGCGGTTGTTTACTCCAAGGAGGGTCATGTACCACGCATAGACGGAACAAAGTCGACTTGACGCGTCAGTATTAAATAAAGTTATATTCCTCAATGGCACGTACAGAATATAAAATGATTGTCGTGGGGAAAATGGGAAAATCCGCTCCACTATATACAACGGAGCCTGCCTGCCGGGGTTTGTCTCTCGTCACACCATCTCACACAAGGCAGCGGTGGCCTCTCTCTCTCACCGTTGGTCAGTGATCTCGCCGCATCCCATCCGCCGGCGGAAAGGGAGGATGTGCATCATTTCTCCGCTCGACGGCGTTGAGGCAGCACGTCCTGAGCTGCGGTACCCGCCGTTCTATCTGACCAAGCTCTGACACGGTAGGGCCTTCGCCACTTGCTCGCTGCCGCGGTATGGGCAGATCCCGGCTGCCGGCGCCCTCCTAGTAACATCCCGACGACCCTCAGGTACAGCTTCCTCCGGCCTTGCTCCACTCCCCATCTTCCCACGTTGTTGCATGTGGAAAATCCGGCATGTGGATCTTCTTTAGTTATTTGCTTAAAACGTATCTCGGCCGACGTACTTTTCATCTTGCAATCTCGTCCTCAAAACATTTTTGATAAACCACTATGCTGCTATCTTTCCCTTATTACATGGAATATGCTTCTTTTTTGTCGGCGTATGTGTCTTCAACTCGTGTTATTGGGCAGTAATTGTTTCCTTTCTACCTCCTTTTGCAAATAGGGCTATCCATTTCACCTCATTGCTATTGCGACCTTTTGGTGAACTGCACAAATCACTTTTTTCCTAATAGTATTTTGTGCAGTTCTGCCAAAATGTCACACATGCAACGTTTTTACATTTCTGTGGGACTGTAGAAAGGGAGATTGGTTTTGCTATCCTCCTCATCCAACTCCGTGCCTAATCTTCTCCACCAGGTAGTTAGTCCTAAATAGAGATCGCAGAGGTGATCGGCTTCTATTTGTGTGTGTTATGTTTCATCATCTAGTTCCACTATTATTGTAATCACACTGACTGGATATCTTTGCAAACAGGGATGGTCAACTCGATTTTAGTGGAGCTGCACAAAATGATCGGATTGTGATGTCCTCCATACACCTCTTTGTCGGCTACAGAGCTGGGTGAAACTAGCTGCCAACCAATGAACACTATGCCCAGGAAATGGAGCCATGCCTACGAACAACATCGATCAATTATATATTTTTCTTTATCTGTACACCTTCTCACAACTTTGTCTTCTGTTGTGATGTGAATATTGGCGCTGATCTGCGAACCATTGAGATGCATTAGCAGCCATGGTAGTTTCATTTGTATTTGATGGAATGTTGTAACGAGATAATCTTGAGGCAAGAGGACACATGAATCCTAAGTTGAAACTTTTTTCCTGCGGGAACCAAAGTTGAAACCTTCATAGCATCACAGTACAACTTCATTAAAATGATGGGTACATATAAACAAATCCTAAAGGATTGATAGCAATGCCAAAAACAATTCAACTTCGTTTCACCGACATGTGGGACATCCTTCATCCGGCTCCACCTGCCATGCAACAATATTGAGTGCACAACTGCAGGGAAAGATTCACCCCGGTCATTGTGCCGTAGTAGTAATGACTAGTGAGCAGTCAAATCACAGAGCCCCACCTTTGCCACAGTAAGTTGCTCGAATGAAGCAACCATCATTTCTCTGTTCGTTGAATCCACTGGTACTCCCATATTCCCAGAGTAATAAGTTGCTCGGGCGAAGCAACCATCACTTCACCTTTCCCAGAGTAAGTACTACTCCCTCCGTCTGGGTGTGTAAGTCACCTTACAAAAATCAGATATTCCCAAAACACTTAGGCACAATGCGTTAAATTCCGTCCTTGTTCCCCTCACTACCTCGTTCATCGGCGAGCAAATTTTTGGCTGAACCACGCGGGGGAGGAAGTTAATGCGGGAGAGAATGAGCGACCTATGCATGCTGAGAAGGAACACGTTGATTAGGGGAGGGATTGACCCCAGTTTGCATGCACGTCAATGGGCCTGCATGGGTTGGCTAAAACGGCAGCCCTATTAATTAGGGATTCATTGCTAATCTTCGTTTGGTTTAGGAGGAAAAAAGTGGTGCGGTGATTGGAAGAATTTTCGGTCTGATTCTTTGGCCTCTTCCAATCTGCAGCCACCTAGGTCGCGCTGCTCCACCTTAGGTGACTTACACACCTAGACGGAGGGAGTACCTCTTTTTTTATTCTAGAAACAACCACACGCGAATATTGGACGGTAGCAGCACAGCAACTGAATCAAAAATCGAAACCAACCAATGAACTACTACTAATGGTGAGCGTTTGCTAGTATCATGTTCTCCGTCTGTCCATCTATATATGGATTAATGCGTTTTCCGAGACTAACTTTGGCCCTGTTTGGATCCATGGGTTAGAGTTAGTCTGAGCTATTTGGGGCTCAAATAGCCCTAAAGTATCCAAACATGAGGGTTAAATTGGAGCAAGTTGCATAGATCCCACCAAAAAAACTATCTCACCCAAGAGGTGCTAATTGGAGATAGTTCTCATTGGGCCCACTGAAAAATCACTTTTCTCTCTCCATCAAGTGCATTTATTGTCAATCTAACCCTGTCGTCCAAACACCTCTTTGGCTATAGTTAGTTCAGGGTTAGTCATGAGTTAGTCTAACATCTAGCTAAGTTAAAGTATCCAAACAGGAGCAGTATAGGACATGCAAGTTGCTCAAAGCATACCGTCAAATTCGTACATGAAAGGATCTTTTTTTAAACTGGAACATGAAAGGATCTTTGAATGATATAATTTTCAAATTATATAAAATCTTACCAATAGTCAAAGGCAACCTCGAAGAATACATTAGCCCCTATATAAAATCTTGTCAATAGTCAAAACCAAGTGTTACTACTACACCAAACAAGTTCAAAATGAGAAACTAGACCCACTCACGGCACAACACGCTTGTCTCGTTTGGTCCGTCGGTCAAAGCGCTTCCTCTTCTTGGCATAACAATAGAGTACAATATTTTTTTAGAATGCTCTTGGCATGTCGCTGACATGTCATGAGTTAACCGACCTCAATAGACGGCAAAAACGCCAACCCGCCACACTTTGAGAGAGACAAGGAGCGAGAAGCGACAAGGGCTAGTGGATTACTAGAGCTAGGTGCCGCACAGAGGCCAAGAAATATGGTGATAGCGTGGGTTGGCCATGTACAGTATGATGTAACTACACTGGGCTGTCGTGTTTCGTACCCTTGCGGTCTACCGTGGAGATGATTGGTTGATTTTATATCGCTGAATAATATAAAATATTATGAGTGCAGACGCTCCACCACGAGGTTCCTTGCTCCTTCTCGGTCATCGAGAATCTATGTTCTTCCACTCTTTTTTTACATGAGCTTTGTTCATCCTTTTGCCAACACGCGGGACATCTAGCATCAAGGTGCACGTGTCATGCAAGAAAATGGAGATAAGCAGTGCGTAAGTGAGTCGTGCACTACGATGGCACCTAGTACTATGCAATATTTTTCCTCCTCGATGGCATGTGAATAGTGCATGTACTCAATGACGGAGCATGATATGGTAGCCATGGACATGGTCAGCCCTTTTTGGTGTGTGCCGTCAACTCGCAGAACAACGAGAAGCACACATTGAATGATGGAGCACAGGAAGGTAGCCATGGACATGGTAAACCCTTTTTGGAGACTAATGCACTACTTTTGATGTGTCCGGTCTACTCGCAAACGAGGAGAAGCTTTGCTTACTACTACTAGTACGACTCCTTCCGTCGCTCACGTGCGCGCGGTGGCTCGCAGGACGAGGAGAAGCTTTTGCATTACGATAGTGCGCTTAATACAGGCGGTGGACATGCAACAGTTCATTCGGTGTCAGATTGCCAGAATTATCTATACTGTAGTACCATCATCATTGTTCGACTTTTGAAAGAGGCGAAGAGCCAAGCGCACGGTCACCTACTCACAGTATAACCGTCCATGTTTGCATGAATTTTTTAATGTAGTACCTGCGTGGATTGCTCCAGTGGTCATCACACGTGAGCCAATCGATTCGCACCCTTCCGCGCTCCATTTTGTCTTGCATTCCTTCCTCTGTCCAGAATGCTGACAAGTGGGCCCCATGCTCATGTATGCCAACGTGGTAGTTAATTATTTTGCAAGAGTCAGCTATCACACCCTTTCGATGCCACGTCAATGTACCCACTAGAAACAAGTTATACTTGTTCGGTTCAACCGCCTCCCTAGGTGCTTGGAGAGGAATTTGCCAGCGCGAGGCGGTTCTATAGGTGGGCAGGTGGCAAAAAGCAGGGGAAAATGCATGAACCAACTAGACGAGGGAGGGAAGCTTCTACATTCGCAGGGGACGTGGCATTGGCTATTGGGCGGCACCAAGCGGTCATCTAGGTATGCCATAAATGATACGAAGAGGCATCCTATATCAGCAAGGACCAACTTCCCTACTGATAGCTCATCTAACAGAACTCCCAAGTTAACTGTGCTGAGGCTGGAGTGGCCATGAGATGGGTGACCGGATGGGAAGTGAACTTGATATTAACTAGATAGTATGGGTCACTGTAAAGGTTTATAATAATAAACCTTTAGAGTGATCCATCCATCTAGTTAATATTGAGGTCTTTGTTTTGTATTTTTTGACATTTTTTGTTTTTTTAACACATGTTAATCGAAGGTCTATTGTGTTACTTTTTAATAATTTTTATTTTTTGAACACATGCTAATTGACTTGAAAGAAGGTCTATCGCGTTACTTTACGACATGTTTCCAAAAATGGTCATATGACCTCTGTCAACTTATATGTCATGTTTGTCAAATTAACCTCGAGGTACTTGTTCTCAAATTAACCTCTGGGCCTTGCCAGAGTGCTCCAATGTAGCCGGCTGTTGGCTATAAGGAGATGCCACCTCACTTAGAGTCATCATAAAAAATACTCATATAATAGGTTGGCTCTTAGAATGGCTATTAGCTTGGCTCTAAGCATTTAATATTTGCGTGAGCAAGGTGATACGTCTCCATCGTATCAATAATTTTTGATTGTTTCATGCCAATATTATACCATTTTCACATACTTTCGGCAACTTTTTATATGATTTATTGGACTAACCTATTGATCTAGTGCCCAGTGCCAGTTCTTGTTTTCTGCATGTTTTTTGTATCGTAGAGTATCCATATCAAACGAAGTCCAAACGCGATGACAATTTACGGAGAATTATTTTGGAATATATGTGAATTTTGGGAGTTGGAATCACCGCAAATGGAGGCCCACACAGGGCACGATACACCAGCGCACGGGCCAGGAGCCTGGCGCGCGGTGGTGGGTTGTACCCACCTTGTATGTCGGTTGGAGTTGTACTTCGGGTGCAAGGAAGCTTATATCCGAAAAAAATCGTGTTAAAATCTCAGCGCAATCGGAGTTACGGATCTTCGGGAATATAAGAAATGGTTTTCGGCCAGATCTGGGGAACGCGAAACAGAAGAGGACAGAGAGGGAGATCCAATCTCGGAGGGGCTCCCGCCCCTCCGCCGCCATGGAGACCATGGACCAGAGGGGGAACCCTCCTCCCATCTAGGGGGAGGCCAAGTAAGAAGAAGAAGGAGGGGGGCTCCCCCCTCTCTCCCGGTGGCGCCGAAGTGCCACCGGGGCTAGGATTGTGACAGCAATCTACATCAACAATCTTGCTACCATCAAAACCAACTTTCTCCCCCTCTATGCAGCGGTGTAACAACTCTTCCCCCGCTGTAATCTCTACTTAAACATGGTGCTCAAATCCATATATTATTTCCCAATGATCTATGGTTATCCTATGATGTTTGAGTAGATCCGTTTTGTCTTGTGGGTTAATCACGATCTTGGTTGGTATGATTGTATATTTTATTTATGGTGCTGTCCTACGGTGCCCTCTGTCTCGCGCAAACGTGAGGGCCCCCCGTTATAGGGTGTTGCAATATGTTCATGATTTGCTTATTGTCAGTGTTGCGAGAGTGACATAAACTTAAACGCGGATAGGTGGGTTATGGCATATGGGAGTAAAGAGGACTTGATACTTAATGTTGTGGTTGGGTTTCACAACCTTAATGATCTTTAGTAGTTGCGGATGCTTGCTAGAGTTCCAATCATAAGTGCATATGATCCAAGTAGAGAAATTATGTTAGCTCATGCCTCTCCCTCATATGAAATTACAAGAATGATTACTGGTACTTGTTATCGATTGCCTAGGGACAAATAACTTTCTTGTTGACAAAAGCTATCCACTTTTATTACCTTGCAATTTATTCGTAGTTTTATTGTCGCAAAGTACTCGTAGTTTTATCCTTGCAAAATAGTTTCATACTTGTTTCCGGTAAAGCAAACGTCAAGTGTGCATAGAGTTGTATCGGTGGTCGATAGAACTTGAGGGAATATTTGTTCTGCCTTTAGCTCCTCCTTGGGTTCAACACTCTTATTTATCGAAGAAGGCTACAAACGATCCCCTATACTTGTGGGTTATCAAGACCTTTTTCTGGCGCCGTTGTCGGGAGCAATAGTGTGGGGTGAATATTCGTGTGTGTGCTTGCTTGCTTTATCACTAAGTAGTTTTTATTTCTCGTTCTAAGTTGTTCTCTATCTTTAGTTATGGATATGGAACACGAAACACCAAAAAAATTAGTGCTACTTGCTACTCATGGAGATGGGGAGCCTCCCAAAACTCTCGATGCTCGTTATGTGAAAAATATTATGCACTACTTTGATAATCCTGAGAACCCCATTCAACTATATAATGGGAGTAACATTGGATCAACATGAATACTCTAGGGATTATCGCTTGAAACAAAAAGGGAAACTTTTGTGGGATCAAATTGAAATGTTGCAATGGTATGCTTGGGATTTGATATGATTATACTTATTGCTCTAGGATGAATGCTCCACATCTTACCTTTTCATGTGAATTTAATGATGATGAAACCTTGGCTTCTTATTCTAGAGGTGTATATGATTACTATGATGTGGAACGAATAGAAGAATTTGCTGCTTTTAAGGGTGCTTATGAAATTGAATCTTTGTTTGAAAGTTTGAAGATTTTGATGATTCAGTTTATAGACCTGAAAATTTGGCTAACCTTAAATATTGCTATGATAATTATAAATACAATTCCGATATTGATGCATTTATTGAGAAAGTCTCCTTTGTGCAAGAAGAGACTAATATTTTGCAGGAGTCTATGGAAGAAGGAATTGATGAAACTGTGAGCTCATTGGATGAATAAGATGATGAGGAGAGCGAAGAACAAGCGAAGGAAGACCGGATTGATCACCCATGCCCGCCTTCTAATGAGAGTAACCCTCCAACTCATACATTGTTTAATGTTCCTTCGTTCTTACCAGAGGATGAATGCTATGATAATTACTATGATCCCATTGATTCTTTTGAAATATCCCTTTTTGATGAACTTGATGCTTACTATGCTTGTGGCCAAGATGCCAAGATGAATTATGTTTATGGATATGAACTTGCTATAGTTCCTTATGTTAAGAACGAAATTGTTGCTATTGCACCCACACATGATAGTCCTATTATCTTTTTGAATTCTCCCAACTACACTATATCGGAGAAGTTTGCTCTTGTTAAGGATTATATTGATGGTTTGCCTTTTACCGTTGCACATGATGATTTTGATGAATATAATATGCATGTGCTTGCCGCTCCTACTTGCAATTATTATGAGAGAGGAACTACATCTCCGCCTCTCTATGTTTCCAACACGATAAAATTGCAAGAAACTTCTTATACTATGTATTGGCCTTTACTTGATGTGCATGAATTGTTCTTGTATGACATGCCGATGCATAGGAAGAGAGTTAGAATTCTTCATTGCTTGATATATGTTGCTTTGTGCTCACTACTAAATGCCTAATCATTGTTAATTCAAATTGACTTTGATATACCTTGGGATCCGGGTGGATTCATTACTTGAGCACTTTATACCTAGCTTAATGGCTTTAAAGAAAGCGTTGCCAGGAAGACAACCCGGAAGTTTTAGAGAGTCATTTAATTCTGTTGAGTGCTTTTATAAAGTTTAAAAACAAAAAAATATACAGGGGAACTTAAAACTTCACAAAAAGAAAAGTGAAAGTGAGATAGACGAGCATTGTGAAAGTGGGGGACGTCCTTGAACTTTGTTCATGCTCACGGAAACTTTGTGTATCTTAATTACAGAAACTTTTCAAAAAAAAAATTATCCCCTTGTATAATTCCATTGTATTATAAAAATAATGTGCCAAGATTTGCCTTTAGGATGTTTACATTGCCTATTGGTTTGTGCGGTGCAAAACAGAAACTTTGGCTGTAGTGCGCGATTTTACATTTTTTACTGGAATGTCAACCGGTTCTGAAATTTTTTGCACTGTATTTATATACAAATTTTTTATTTTTTCTAATTTTTTCAGAATTCTTGGAGTCCCAGAGCTATGGTGAATGTTCAGATTACTAAAGACTGTCCAGTTTAAGACAGATTCTGTTTTTGATGCATTGTTTGCTTGTTTTGATGAAACTATCGATTTTTATAAGTGGTATAAGCCATGGAAAAGTTATATTACAGTAGCTATAATGCAAAAACAAAATATTAATTGGTTTGCAACAGTATTTAGAGTAGTGATTTGCTTTATTATACTAATGGATCTTACCGAACTTTCTGTTAAGTTTTGTGTGGATGAAGTGATCAAAGATCGAGGAGGTCTCGATATGAGGAGAAGGAGGAGAGGCAAGAGATCAAGCTTGGGGATGCCCAAGTAACCCCAAGTAAATATTCAAGGAGACTCAAGCGTCTAAGCTTGGGGATGCCCCGGAAGGCATCCCATCTTTCTTCAACAAGTATCGATATGTTTTCGGTTTCGTTTCGTTCATGTGATATGTGCAAATCTTGGAGCGTCTTTTGCTTTTAGTTTTAATTTTTCTTTTATGCACCATGCTGGTATGAGATAGTCCATGTTTTATTTATAGAATTCTCATTGCACTTCACTTATATCTTTTGAGTATGGCTTTATAGAATGCTCCATGTGCTTCACTTATATCATTTGAAGTTTGGATTGCCTGTTTCTCTTCACATAGAAAACCGTTGTTTGAAGAATGCTCTTTTGCTTCATTTATATTTGTTAGAGCATGGTCTTTTGTAGAAAGAATTAAACTCTCTTGCTTCACTTATATCTATTTAGAGAGTCAACAGGAATTGCTCAATTGCATGGTTAGTCATAAAATCCTACATAAAACTTATTGATCACTGAATATGATATATTTGATTCCTTGCAATAGTTTTGCAATATAGAGATGATAATATGTGGGTGGTACTAGTAAATGGTTGAGGTTAGTAAGAATATTGGTGTTAAGGTTTGTGATTCCCGAAGCATGCACGTATAGTCTCCCGTTATGCTATGATGTTGGAGCATGATTTATTATTGATTGTCCTCCTTATGAGTGGCGGTCGGGGACGAGCGATGGTCTTTTCCTACCAATCTATCCCCCTAGGGGCATGCATAGTAGTACTTTGCTTCGAGGGTTAATAAACTTTTGCAATAAGTATATGAGGTCTTTATGACTAATGTGAGTCGATGGATTATACGCACTCTTACATTTTCCGCAATTTGCTAGCCTCTACGGTACTGTGCATTGCCCTTTCTCACCTCGAGACGTGGTGCAAACTTCGCAGGTGCATCCAAACCCCGTGATATGATACGCTCTATCACACATAAGCTTATTATATCTTCCTCAAAACAGCCACCATACCTACCTATTATGGCTTTTCCATGGCTATTCCGAGATATATTGCCATGAAACTTGCACCGCTTCCGTTTGATGACTTGAGCATTCATTGTCATATTGCTTTGCATGATCATATATATAACATAGTAGTTGTGGCTCAGCCACCGTTCATCATTTTTCATATATGTTACGCTAGATCATTGCCAGAGGCATTCATATAGAGTCATACTTTGTCATAGGCATCGAGTTGTAATTTTTATTTCTTTTGAGTTATAAGTAAATAGAAGTGTGATGATCGTCATTATTCATTTTTAAAGCAGTGCCCCAGTGAGGAAAGGATGATGGAGACTATGATTCCCCCACAAGTCGGGATGAGACTCCGGACAATGAGAGAAAAAATATAAAAAGGAAAAAATAAAAAAATAAAAAAAGAAAGAAAAAAAGGAAAAAGGAAAAAGAAAAAAAGAAAATAAATAAATAAACAAAGAGAGAAGGGGCATTGTTAGTATCCTTACCACACTTGTGCTTCAAAGTAGCACCATGTTTTTCATATGGAGAGTCTCCTATGTTGCCACTTTCATATACTAGTGGGAATTTTTCATTATAGGATTAGATGCACACCCACTTAGTTTCATATTGAGCTCTCATACACTTATAGCTCTTAGTGCATTCGTTGCATGGCAATCCCTACTCCTCACGTTGATATCAATTGATGGGCATCTCCATAGCCCGTTGGTAGCCGCGTCGATGTGAGACTTTCTTACTTCTTTGTCTTCTTTATATTTACCCCTATCATCATACTCTATTCCACCCGTAGTGCTATATCCATGTCTTGCGCTCATGTATTGCGTGAGGGTTGAAAAAGGTGAAGCACGTTAAAAAGTATGAACCAATTGCTCGGCTTGTCATCGGGGTTGTGCATGATAAATACTTTGTGTTAAGAAGACAGAGCCTGACAAGGCTATATGATTTTGTAGGGATAGCTTTCTTTAGCGTTGATATTTTGAAAGACATGATTGTTTGTTGGGATCCTGAGTATTGATGTCTTTATGTCAAATTATAGACTAATGCTTTGAATCACTTATGTCTTCATATTCATGCCATGATTAGATATATGATCAAGTTTATGCTAGGTAGCATTCCACATCAAAAATATCTTTTTTATCATTTACCTGCTCGAGGACGAGCAGGAATTAAGCTTGGGGATGCTGATACGTCTACGTCGTATCTATAATTTTTGATTGTTTCATGCCAATATTATACCATTTTCACATACTTTTGGCAACTTTTTATATGATTTATTAGACTAACCTATTGATCCAGTGCCCAGTGACAGTTCCTATTTTCTGCATGTTTTTTGTATCGCAGATTATCCATATCAAATGAAATCTAAAGGCGATGAGAATTTACGGAGAATTATTTTGGAATATATGTGATTTTTGGGAGTTGGAATCACCGCAAACGGAGCCCCAGATAGGGCATGATACACCAGCACACGGGCCAGGAGCCTGGCGCGCGGTGGTGGGTTGTACCCACCTCGTACGTTAGTTGGAGCTGTACTTCGGGTGCAAGGAAGCTTATATCCGGAATAAAATTGTGTTAAAATCTCTGCGCAATCGGAGTTATGGATCTCCGGGAATATAAAGAAACGGTTTTCAGCCAGATCTGGGGAACGCGAACTGAAGAGAACAAAGAGGGAGATCCAATGTAGCGATCCGACCTCAGACGGTCAAATCTCTATGCATAAGTGTGATCCCTGGATCGGTAATGCTGACACACACAGTACTTGAAGGATTTATAACAGAGTGCAATCACACACTTATTACGTCGAATGTCTCAAAAGAGAACTTATTACAATAATATGGCTTAAGGCCATCTAAATAAGATAACCGCGGAAGCATCGGAAGGTAAATGAGTCCATCAACTCCAACGGCATAGCTGAGTGCACGACAACGACCTAGCGCACCTTACACTTCATCTGAAAAGTCTGCAGCATAATACATTGTAGCGCGAAATGGGCCAGCACATGGAATATGCTGGCAAAATAACACAGTAGAGCAATGAACAGGTAAAAGCTATCGCTACATGCATTTATGGCTGGTGGAGGCTCTACGGTTAACAAGTTTTTGAGAAAAGCCAATTTTTCCCTACAATAAAGGAATATATTTTGTTTAACTATTATGGTAGTTGATAAACATTGAGAATGGTAACCCCATCTCAATCCCAATTAAACAGTATTTCTACCCAACAAATTAATTTAGAGTGATGAGATCAACATGATAATTCAAGAACCAGATACTCAAGATGTCCATAACCGGGGACACGGCTAACAATGATTAGTTTGTACACTCTGCAGAGGTTTGCGAACCGTGGATTTCTTGCACTTCATGGTGTTTGAGAAAGGGATGACCGAGACACAGTCTTTCAGAAGCATTAACTCTTTCGACGGGTAAACCGTACCACCTACATCCCCTACATCTGCTAGTTTACCACTGAAAGAGGTCACACAACATACTCAACTATGCCAGAGCCCATAATGGCTTGTGGCTGCACACGGAAGTTTTCTAGCTTGAATAATATTATATGATCCCTTTGAGCCTGGGTGGCGAACCATAGGATGATCACACGGATGCCCCGGGATCTCCTTGTACAACACTGGATTCCCAGGTGCCCACAAACAATCCACCCAGATGTGTATTTAAGTAGCCACCTTAAGTTAACCATTAATTAACAATATCACATCTATCATGGATACACTCAAACCCAAACCATGTCTACTAGCATAGCATAGCGGTATAAGCATAACGTAGAAGTAACTCCCAAGGGTTTGATATAAAGACAATAGGTTCTACCTCATCAACTACTTCCCAATACCCACATGTTAAGAGATCCTACTCATGCAATGTTTGAGGGTTGAAACTAATGCATAGAAAACTAGGCAATAAAGAAGTATGATCAATGTGCTACTTGCCTTGCTGACGATCTGCAAGCCCTAGTGACTCATAGTAGCACGCTTCGCACTCCAGAAATTCTATTACAAACAAACAATATCATACATAAGCACTCAATCATAGATGCAAGGGTAAAACTCAAATCATGAGATCCAAACTAAAAGTTCAACTGAAGAGCTTTGATTTGCAAAAAGAATCAATCAAATCGGAGCTACGAAACTCAAACTACGGTCAAAAGAAGTTCAAAATCAAATCTACTTGAAAACAAATTTTCAATTGTCAAAACCATGTTCAAGTTGATTAACTGGAAAGAGGGGTTCGAGACGTAGATTTTGGCGTTGGTTTCACTAGATTTGGACAAACGGTTAAAAAGTTGCGAGGGTATGAAGATCAGGGGCTAATCTGCGATAAAAATAATCGTGGATAGGTCCCTGGCCGAAAATAAAATTAAAGGAAAAAGACTACGGCACGAACGTCTGCTAACAGAGGCAAACGAGCGAATTCGCTACTTGTAAGAACTAAACGAACGAACTTTCGTATAATAAACTAAACGAAGAAAACCGAGAAAACCCGATCTAGAAAAAAAATCCGATCGAGGGTTTACCGAAAAAACCGAACGGTTTTATACCGTTTAACCGGAAAATACTGGTGGCGAGATCTGGCGGGCGGCGGCGTGATCCGGCGAGGCGGGGCTTCATGCGGCAGCGGTGGCTAGCTGCAGCGGCGACGGCAACGGCGGCGGCGCGGAGCTAGCGGCGGGCTGCGGCTTG